>NC_046666.1:116418815-116419931 GCF_010883055.1 Belonocnema kinseyi | reverse complement strand
ATTGCCACTATCTCTAGCACTGCGCCATTTCGACGGGTACTTGTGCGGCAAACCTGCAGATCGAAAGTACAAGGTCACTCATGTATTTTACATGGACGATCTCAAGATCTATGCTAAAAACTGACAGCAACTGCATCTAGCTCTGGGGATTGTCGAACGATATACTAAGAAACTTGGAATGGAATTTGGGTTAGACAAATGTGCCAAGGTTCAGTTGAAGCGAGGAAAACTTAATGGCATCCCTGAAGATCCTGAGCTCGTTGATAGAAGCGCCATACGATACCTTTGCGCTGGAGAGACTTATACATACCTGGGCGTGCCGCAGAGCCGCATTCAGGATGTGACGTCTATAAAGGATACTCTCCGAAGCAGATACAAACGTCTCATCCGACAGATTTGATCTTCCGAACTGTCGGCGAGGAACAAAGTATCTGCAGCGAACATCCTTGCCGTCCCGGTACTACTCTATTCATTTGGAGTAGTTCCATGGACGAAGAACGAGCTCAGATCTCTTGATATCGGGACAAGAAAGGTTATGCAAATGAATAAAAGCATGCATCTTAAGTTTTCCGTTCCGCGACTGTACATCTCACGCCGTCAAGGGGGTCGCGGAATATTGAGTCTTGAATGTGTTCACAACAGGATTATTCTGGGAACAGCAGATAGAGTTGCAAATGGAAGAGACCCTCTTCTTAAAATGGTCAGGAATCACGAGGAAGTGTGCAAAGGAGCATTTCTGTACAAAGCACGGTATGTTCCACAGAAATGTGAAGCATCAGTCAGTGTCTTGTGAGCTAACGTTTGCTTTCCTTAAATCGCCCGGATTGAAGTCTGGTACAGAGGGTTTCATTTTTGTATGCCAAGACGGTGTCATTTCCACCTTAACATACCGTCGCCACATTTTGCGCCAAGACATTCCGGATGATAGCTGCAGGGCGTGCCATGCACACCCCGAGCATTTAGCTCACATACTATCTAGTTGTCCAACACACTCGGGAACGACCTACATTCAACGGCACAATGCGGCACTAAGAGTACTTTATTACCATCTCTGTCACTCCTACGGCATTCACCTTAATATTGCTCCTCTAAATGCTCCTAGGGAAATTGAGTCAA
>NC_046666.1:116411224-116418715 GCF_010883055.1 Belonocnema kinseyi | reverse complement strand
ATCAGCCGTTGGTTTTGTTTTACGGTTCGTATCGGCCAAAGCTCTCGCTGCATTATACACACAATAATTGATAGCCCAGAGGTCGGATTCTCCGGAAAAATGGCCACGAAGCTCGTCATCCATTTCAGCCAGATCTTTAGGCCTGAGAGAAACCTTGGTGTTGATTTTTGTTAGTGTTGATGTTGAATTTAATTTAATAATTCAATTTAAATTTGATTGTAAGAAACGACGAATTTTACGAATTTTACAAAGAAAAGTTATGAGTTACAAATAAAAATAAATACGAATGAATAGGAATGAATAGGAAAATAAATAGGAATGGATAACGCAGAGAATTTTGAAAAAAGATTAAAATCAGAAAATTGGAAAAAATATATTTCAAATAAAAAACTCTAGATTTTACATGTTGTTGAAATAAAATGAGAAAAAAGATATCAAGAAAAGAATGAAAATTTTGCTTTTTGTTTTTTATTTTTGTTTAAAAAGTAGGATGTGTTAAATTATGTTTCAGCTAATAAGAAGAAAATGGAACACATGCAAATTTGGCAGTGTAGGCATTGCGAGAGGATGGTGCTTAGGAAGATCTACATTTTTCATGACACCTATTGCGACGAAATATCGAACCGGATTAAAAACTGCCACACTGTTCCGGATTCGACCAGAACCAGATATATAAAAGGAGGTTGGATCGAGATAGATCAAGAATTCAAAAAAAAATTATTAAAATCAGATTCAAGAAGGAAGAAGGGACAATTATAGAAAATAATATGGAAGACGAGGAAAAACAAAGCAATGAGGAAAAAGAAGAAGATGATTTCTATTTACAAATAGACGTTTCCGATGAAGAACACGGTTTCACATTTTACCTGGAATTGGAAAGGTGCGAGGTAATCCTTAAGGAATAAACCTCATCCCGGAGGATAGGAAGAGGTTGTAACAAAGTTACAAGCACCCCGCTATCGTACGGCCCTGCGGGCCCATGATTAGGAGTGGGGAACAACACCCCCAGTCCTTAATTACCGAAACCTGCCCCGAGGAGCTCAGTCTTTTGAGTCTTGTGTTCCCTGCACGCCTGCCTCGTCTCGTGCTCACTACAAGTGGTAGACGGTACCTCTTTCACCACTTCCCAACCCCTTGGTTTCCTGACGCCACCAACCCACCAAGACGCCACGCGATCCTCCAGGATCTCAGCCCCCTCGCTGAACAACTATCTACTCCGGATTCAACCCCATCACTCGCCCGCTCTTGGCTTCGCCACCCGGTTCGCGTTTGTGAGATTTTGCGACTTTTGGAGTCAACCGACAGTAAGTTTGATTTAAATAAACCTGATTATTTATTTACATTGTTACCAATCATTGACTTCAACCATTATTCTCGACTTCCAAATCCTAATCCTCCCTTTAATTTGCGAGATCCTTCACAACATCACCTAATCTTTAACTTGATTTATGAAATCAAAAAATTTATACAGATTGTTAAATCTAACCAATTTTTTAAAACAAATATAAATTTACTATAGAAAGAATAGTTTACGACCATTTTTCACTGAGATGTTGAACCTTAAAAAAAAGGTCCCTTTTGTCTGTGATCGACGATATCAGCAACCAATGGTCGCACAGAAAATATAAGGACAGTTTTAAAAACTGGAATAAATTTCCTACAAGATTTTGGCACAATCTTGGATATAATTTTTTCTTAATCCATGACATAAATTTAAAAAAAAATAGGAAAAACTGAATAGGAATAGCTGAGTAACCCCCAAAAACCTTGAGAAGTTAAATTTCGATCTAAGGAACCGTTTCCTTTTTGCAAACGGCCAAACTTTTGAAAAAATACACGGTCATGTTTTGTCCGTTTGAGAATGTTCTAATCATGCCTATTTTTTCGAAAGTAGCGGTGAAATGTATAAAAAAAATTTCAAACAATTTTTTTTTTCAAAATTAGAATTTTTTTTTAAAGGCTTCCAAAATTTTTTTAAATTTTGATTTTCTCTACCACCGGAATTAGTGTTACCAATAACGCATGTTGCGACCCCGGATCTTAATAACTGCCTTTAAACGTTGGGCCATGTTGATGCATCGTGCGATGTGGGGTGTTAGTAAAATCAAAAATTTTCAAGTTTTGGAAGCCTTGAAAATGATTTTTGTTGTTGTAAATTTAACGATATTTGCGAAAAAAATATGGAAAAGACTCAATTTTTTCATTTTAGCCATGATTAGGACATGTTCAAACACAAAAAACGTGAACTTTTATTTTTTTTAAAAGTCGACCGTTTGCAACAAGGAAAATGTTCATCAGAACAAAATATTACTCCGTAGGATTTTTGGGAGTTATTCAACTGTAAAATGCACACTCAACTCAAGGCTTCAAAATGTGTCTTCAAGACCTGGATGCGACCATTTTTCACTGAGATAGAGCAGTTTGAAAAATCACTAAAAATTCGAAAAAAATTTTGACCCTTTAATTCTTTCCATTAGTGTAACAGGAGGGTGTAGGTTTCTGTAGTTAACTTATCATCATCAATTTCATAATTTTAGGGTGAACTATTTGTTAATTCGTGATACTGACTGTTAATTGTTCGTTTACACAAATTTATTGAAATTTGAACAATTTTTGGAAATTTATCACTTTATAAAACTATCGTTATATACAATGGGATATGTGCGAAGGAAAATAAAGACGAATTCGCATATCAGGTAGTACGATATAATTTTATACCTAAGGTACAAAATGTTGGTTAGGATCAACATGATTGGTCGAAGGCGTTCCAAGGTTCATCTACGAGTTGAGCTTCTAGCGACTATAAATATAGCATTGCAGAAAACTGGTACATATATGCTCGCAACTATAAAAACACCGCCTGTGAATTTCTCTGATCCATTGGATACTGTATGCCATCCTCATACAATCGCGGATTTTCTCATCTCCCTATTAGTAGATCTACTCTACATGCCTCCGACTTTTTTAGCATTAATAATAGAACTGGTAATATTACAAATTTCTTAGTTAATAGTTGGCAACTTCATATTTCCCAAAGTTTGATCAAATTCGATCCACCCGAATCAGGACTAAATACCACACCAATATTTTTAGTTAATTAGTACCATACTTTACTATCTAAACAATAAAAGTTGGTAGTGAGTAATGATAGATATCGCTTACCGACAATTAATTCTGCAATTTTCAGAGAACGGATGCGTCTTCCTGATACAACCCTCTTAACTGTACAAAACCAACCATTTGAATGCTTCTACTAAACCCGCAGTGTTCTAATGCAATGAGTGTACGTGAACCAAACATTTTAGAAGTAGTCCGAAAATGGAACCTTTCTTTTAGCGGAGAAAGAGACAATAGTGCAAAGGACTTTTTGAAAAGGGGTTGGTGAATGCCGATTGGGTAGTGGTTTGAGTGATAGCCAGATACTTGCGGTAATTCTCAACTCTCCTCACTTACGGTGCTTTAACGTTTTGAAACACTCGAGAAAACAGGGGGACTATTTGAGTCAGCTAATGGTATGGTTAATTTTTATATACCACCCCTTGCTGCAAATGGTAGTTTAATACCAGAATTTGCCTATGTAAATAACCAATCATCGGTTAGATTAGTAGCTGCAGTTACCAGCGAGCCACTCAACATCACTTAACAAGCCACCTTAATCACAAAACCCTGAGGGAGTTAACAACTATATGAACCGTAAACAGGAACCGAAATAAAAAGAGAGAACAAACCTCTCAGCAATGTGCACCTGTGTCAAACCTCTGCACTTTTGAATTTCCCTTCAGGTTTACCGTTTTATTGACATTCGGCAACATTAGGAGGTATGCCGTTAGGTTACACTTTCAGTTTTTATCCCAATTGCCCACCACTAAAGTTATTTACGAAACTTATTGGTTATAGTATGTCCGGAAATATCCATGCAGTAAAAACAGCTGTTTTTCTATTTCAGGGACTTTTAACTTGCAATGACATTTCAGTTCTTAGCCAAAGCCACCAGCCGCTGCTGCTATAAGTCAAAGACAAAGAGCTGCTAGGCAACCTTGGTGCTGCAAATGCAATGAGATGGACACTTCTTTAGGACTTATAACAATCCAGAAGTGAGGTTTTGCTATATTTTGAGTAAACCCAGCATAGCTATAGCCACTTTTTGTGGAAAACATACGTCGAACTCGGGAAACGAGTAAGGAGAGTTTATGACGGAATCCGCTTGTCCTCTTACTCAAATAGAATCCCAGTTTACTGTTTTATTAGAAATAAATTTTTAGACAAAAATTAAGCTTTATTTCGACTGCTGCTCGGTCAAACATTTGCATGAAGGTTTCCTCTTGTAAGTAGCACTTGTGATTTGTAGAGAAATTTCGGAAGGTCTTTGCGGTTTGGTAAAAGTGGTAAGAGCAAATACAAGTTATATTTTAGAGAATTTTACTGAAATTTTTTGACCGTGAAAATTATATTATGGATTATGTAAAGAAGCACTTATTAATGTTCCTATATAATTATCGGTTATTCTGAATATATTTGTTAAAATAATTTTATATATTAATAGGTTAGGATAGGCTAGAAAGCGTGTCTTTTGTAAAACACTGATCTTTTTCGCCTTTGTTATTTCATTCGACGCCATTGCACAAAATTTATCTTATTAAAGAATTAACCGCCGATACAGCAACACGCACAGTCACACTTGGAGGCTAACAGGTATGATAAGTTAAGTGCGCGTGCGCGCACTTGTGAAAGCTCTTGTAACTTGTAGGAGATATTACTTCAAATTTTGATGAAATAGGCTCCAGGTCAAGAATTTGTAGAGATCTTCGATTTTGAAGTAGAATATAGGAGAAGTATTTGGAGAATTGAGAACAGATTACAGAATTTGTATGAAGAAAATAGAATTAATTGGTGCAATCCAATAGTGATGGCCAAAAACCTACTGGAGAATATATATTGCGCACTGACTTTAGAAGGTTGAACAAAATTGCGAAAAACAATTTTCATCCGATAACAAATATTAGTGATATCGTTGATAAACTTCGTTCAGCCGAATATATATAAAAAAATTGATCTCAGGTAGATTTTTCACCTGATTCCGTTATCGAATCTCTTTGAACTCACTTGTCTGCGACTCGTCAGATACATTTTGTCGTGCTCAGAATCGCCTTTACCGATCTGAGAACTTATGACCTCTCGGTTATTGTGTAAATCAAATCTCGTGGATTATTGCAATTATCAAGAGTAAAAAGGATTGATGAACTACCCTAATAGCTCGCAATGTTCCCGGAACGTGTAAATTGTCCGCCCCTTTGCAGCGTTTTAAGCGGCGGACATTTAGCACGTTACTAGAACGTTCCGAACGTTCCTGCGAAACGTCCCGAGCTATTAGGGTATGTACTGCGTATCAATAGCAACATTCCTTTAAGCGCTTGAGTTTATTTCAGTGACAGTTATTTCATCTGTGTATACACTCCAAATAAAAAACTAAATTGACAAATACAAAATACACAGCTTTTTGCCAGGAAATGGTTCATATCATAATACTAGAATGCACTTCAGCTTTTTGAAATCCCCTGCCAATTTTCTACGTCTGTTGCATAGACTTTTAATACCTGAGTTAAAACCTCATGTGTTTGTCTCGATAATATCATCATTGTTACTGAGACTACGTATCACACAGCATTTGGTTAGAAAGGGATCTGAATTAGATTTGTAGAAAATACTAAAAAGGGAGACGGTTTGGTAGCGGCCAGGTACTGTAAATAACTCTACCCGACCGGTACGCGACAAAAACAATAGGAACATTATATGACCGTCCCATCACTTCTCAGTGCGTTTTAGGTTTTGAAAATCGACACAAACAGTCACTGAAGAACGCACTGGCGGCCCAGTGCCGTTCGCCAGTGGTTTTTCAGTACTTTTTCATCAGCAGAGGTATTTGTATATTTACTCGGATACTCTGGGATCCGGGTACCTGAGATCAGGGGCATTACTTGGGTACCCGGGTAATAACCGAAAACTCTAGTACACTCTCAGAAATTACCTCTAAACGATCAATTCGATCCTTTAATCGTTAAAGAAAAATACTTTCATCTTTAGAAGACAATCACTTTAACCGTGGAACCATTCTTAGATTAACGCTAAAAAAATACACTTTAATAGTTAAACGATTCATTTTAAAAGCGCGGTGATGCAATTCCACGCATGCGCGTAAATTATTTTTCGGTAAAAGCACGTTCCATTTTAACCATTAAACTGCACCTTCTACGCGTTAAAGTAGTGTCGCTTATCGCTGAAACGATTCTTGGTTTAACGACTCGCACTTTAAACGTTAAAGGATCTGTTTAACGGTAAAAGTATTCCTTTATTGTTTAGAGGAAATATCTGAGAGTGTACCAGAGTACTAAAAGAATCGGGTAATACCCGGTTACCCGGGTACTCAACACATTTTTCATAATTTTAAATATTTCTCATTTTACATCAAGTTACAAATGCAAAGAAAACAAAAAGTAAACGCGCAATAGTTTCACAACCCGTATTTGAAAATCAAACGAAATAGCTAAAATGACCGAAAGCCCGGAACCTAAAAAACCAAGTTAGGTTTATGAATTTGTCTCCGAATGGCCAAATGGTCTATTTGCCCAATGCAAAATAGGCAAAGAACTTTCGTACAACCATTCAACATCGGCTTTAAATAAGCACCTTCGACTCGTGCATTTACTTAAACCTCAGGAACAAAAGTATGTGAAATTGTGCAATTTTCTATGTTCATTTTCATAATAAAATATTTTTATCTAAATTATTTCCTTCGATCAATTATTATCATAATAATACAAGAAATTATAAGTCCTTTGTCGACCTGCATGTGTAAAAATGAAAAATAAATCCGATGTTAAAAACTGAAAAAGAAAAAGATGCACCTTGTGAGTTGACCCCAGTTTCGAAAAAGCAACGGATGCGTGTTTTAACACAAAATTGTGGATTGATTCGACAAGAAGAGATATCGAAGGCATTAAGTTATATGATTAAAAAGGAACAATTATCGATATCAACCATTTTCAGTGATGGTCTACGTGATTTTCTCACAAGGAAGGTACCCGAGGTGTACCTCACTGATTTTCTTGAAATTGTGATATGTTGTAGAACATCAAAAAATATTCGACACGTATTTTTTTATACGTGCCCATAAGCCCATTTAAGGGGTGAAAATCCCTTAAACTCTAACCCCTAAAAACACATTTTTTTTAATTTCTCGAATACAATTCGTAATTTTTTACTGAAACAAAGCGGGTAACACTTGTTATTGAAACGCACATATTTATGCATTATTTTTAGTCATCAGACTCGCAACCCCTGTTTTTTATTAATGAAAAGCTATATTTGATGGCCATTTTTTTCACTATACAAATTTCAAAATCTGTTGAATCTTGACAAAATTAATTGTTTTATGCACAATAATCAAAAATAAAGTTGACCTGTTCCGGCATTTTCAAAAAAAAATCCCTTGAG
>NC_046666.1:116393561-116411124 GCF_010883055.1 Belonocnema kinseyi | reverse complement strand
CATTTTTTAAATGATTATCATTATTGCCAGGATTATAAAAAGTAACATTAAAACTCAAAACTATTGAAATATTAAATTTTTGAAAATTTTTTTGTACTTTGACTCATTAATTTTTTATTACCTTTGAAAGTCCCATAGAAAAAGAATAAAATTATAGAGATACGACAATAACTCATGTGGGGCTGGTTCACCCCTTATTATAGGTTTTTTATTAAGGTGAGAACAGTCGATTTCGTATTTGGATATTGTGCATACTGCCAAAATTTTTTTCGTCAAACTCAAAAAACTAGTATTTTCATATTGAAAAGGGTGTCATTTTTTATTGAAAAATAGGGGTTGATACATTAGTGGGGTAAAGAATTCTAATTCAATAACAAGGATGCGAACTAAAATTATTACACGTTTTACGCCACTGAATAGTCCAAGGGTATTTTTAAGTAATGAAAAAATAATACTTGTGATTGAATTTTAGGGATGATTTCATTTGTAAGGGCTGATTTCAGAAAATTTCAAACTACATCAACTTTACTTAAAAATTTTAATAGTATCCAAGAGTTTTACACCATGATATAGTAATGGAATAACGAAATATAACAGTATAAATGTTAGGGGTAGCTCACCCCTCAAGGGATTTTTGTTCGAAAATGCCGGAACAGGTGAACTTTATTTTTGATTATTGTGCATAAAACAATTAATTTTGTCAAGATTCAACAGATTTTGGAATGTGTATAGTGAAAAAAATGGCCATCAAATATAGTTTTTCATTAATAAAAAACGGGGGTTACGAGTCTGATAACTAAAAGTAATGCATAAATATGCGTTTTTCAATAACAAGTGTTACCCACTTTGTTCCAGTAAAAAATTACGAATTGTATTCGAGAAATTAAAAAAAATGTGTTTTTAGGGGTGAACTTCAAGGGTGGGTTTCACCCCTTAAATAGACTTATGGGCACGTATAAAAAAATACGTGTCGAATATTTTTTGATGTTCTATAACATATCACAATTTCTAGAAAATCGGTGAGGTACACCTCGGGTACCTTCCTTGTCAGTGCAATTGATCCTGATGACGTAATTCCAGATTACAATGCCATTTTAAACCGATTAAAATTAAAAAACGGTATAATGGGACAGCGAAATAGTGACGATATTTCTAAATAAGAAACAGCAACGCTTTCCATAGATGACTGGCTGTCGAGTAAAAATGATCCATATATATTAGTAAAGCTGCATTACATAAATACGGATTGGAAATTGAAGATTTGGTCTCTTTCTTGCAAAAGGATTGAAGATGATCCATGAGAAACCAGTTTAGTTTTAGCTCTAAAACGTATTATTAATGAATCGGATTTTAAAAATGAGGTCAATGCAATTGTGCATAATTCATTCAACATCCATACGTCAGCTTTTTTCAAAAAAATATTTTAAAATCTGATAGAGTGAAAAAAATTATTCATAAATGGGCAATATGAATTATCTGATATTTAATGGAAACTTGTCACAAATTTAGTAACTTTACGTTTTCCATTGCAATCGGCAATTAAAATGCTTTGCACACATTCAGAAGTCACCATTTCTGCGGCTCGACCAATCATTGGAGGCATCTTACGGAATCACTTGATAATTAAAGCATCAGATTACAAATCTGTTAAACAATTCAAGGAAGAAATTGCAGAAAAATTAAGATTGGCTTTTTAAATGGATAACGATGAATTGGATGCAGCTTCTGTTCATCAGATTATCACATTCTTAGATCCTAGACATAAGAAATTATTACATGCTGAATTTGCAGATGAGGGAGGACAAACAATTTTCCGAAATGTTCAAAAAATGGCTGAAGCTATGTCAAAGGACGAACCGGATAATTCAAGTAGTAAAAAATCAGCCATTGACTTCCTCCTCAACAATACATCCAGTAATAAGAATCCTCAAATGCATTATCAAATGTATTTAGCTGAAATGGAAATCAACTACGATGTGAATCCTCTAAAGCGGTGGAAAAATCATGAATTGATGTACTCTTCAATAGGCAAATCAGCCAAAAAATATTTGGCCGTACCCTCGTCATCAGCGAAATCCGTTACTAAGTTTTCTACACATGGGCCGACCATAACAGCCAAAAGAAACTGCCTACCTCGAGACAATATCAAGTTTTTAATACCTTTGAACCATAATAAAGAGTATATTTAGGCATTTCGATTTTTTTAAATTAAGCTTTCATGTTCCGGTTTTCTATTCAATTAATGTTATCGTTATTACTATGCACTGCATTTTTATGTTTTAAATGATTTCTTAATGCGCCTTAATTTAAAAAATATGAAAAATAGCTTTTTATCTTTCAGGGTAGCCGATAGACTTGATTTTAAAAATTCTCCGTAAATGCCGAATCTAGAAATTTCAATAAAGTCTTCAAAATCTGATGAAATCCCTACAAAACAGTTAATCCTTTAAAATTACAGAAAATTCCCAGAAATTTTTAAGAATCCTTTAAATATTTTTTAATTCGGTTAAAATCTTTTTCATTGTCCTCAATTTGAATTTTTAACTATCTTCCATTCCTTAAATCCCCTGGAATCCTTTTTAATCTTAGAATTTCTTAAAATCCCATATAATCGATTAAAATACCTTAAAATTTTGTGAAATGTTTTTAATTTTTGAAATAATTGCATAATTTAATATCTTAGTGTCTTCATAAAAAAATCCTTGACGTATCTCAGACTTTCCCGACCAATGAAATTCCATGATTCTTTTACGAATTCCAGGTTTTCTCTAACTGGTGGCCACTCTGTCTTCAAAAAAAAAAAACAATAAAAAAGGAAAATTGTGAAATTTTATTAAATTCCAGTTTACTTCTGAAATAATTAATATTCTTAACGTTTTTAAATATTGATTTCTGTATGTTCTACTTCTTCTTTATTCATAATGTGTCTCCTAAGGGTTTACATGACTTCCATTCCTTACGATCTTTCAGCTTACATCTATTTTTTTCAATCTTATCCTTTCTATATATACAATTATTTACAACTATTTCAATAAGCCTTATATCTAGTTCCTTATCTCTATTTCATGCGATAGCGCCATTTAGGTCTTATTAGCAAACGAGTGAGCAAGCGAACGAAAGCAAGAGTGATAGCAAGAGAGAGAGAGAGAGCATGCAAACGCAAACGCATCTTAGTCTACTTAACTTTTACCTTACCATTACTTACAATCTTTACGCTTTTAATCTAAGCGACTTCCGTGTCCCTTTTCTTTCACTTTTTATACCCCCATTTACCTTTTTTTCACATGCATTCTTTCATTCTCTCTCATTCGCTCCTCTAGCACCCTCCAACTCGTTCATCCATTCTTCTCCTAATCGATCCTCCCCTAGAATCTTAACCACATTCTCTTGCCAGCTTCCTTTATCTTCCATTCACATATTCTACACTTTCTGTTCTCTTCTTATTCCCAGCACATCCTCTCCCTTACCACGATTCCCAATCTGAATCTTGCTATTCTGGTCCACCTTCTCTCTCCCCATCCCTTTTCTAAATACATTGGCACTCCTTCCTGTTTTATCATCTTCTACCATTTATTGTGTTTTGATTCCTCAATCATCCCCCATCTTTCTATTAATTGTCTGTCCCTCTCCCTTTTTTCCAGTTCTTCATTGTTTACTCCGGTCCGGTCTTCTATTTCTCTATCATTAACGAACTCCCTCCTTTCTTCTTCCCATCTCGTTAATTCGATCGCCCTCCCTCTCCTCGCTTCTACCTCCATCAAACACTTTCCCGCCAACTACCCTCCCTTTCCCTCCATCAGCTTCGTCTCAAATTTCTATGCCCTTTTTCCCGTTCTAATACTTAACTTATCCCTTTGCGCTTCTTCTCTCACTATGTATCCTGGCGTCCTCCAGGCTGCCCCTAGTGTCCACCTCTTACACCTTTCTTGTAAACTCTCAATGTCTTTCTTTTCTTTCTATCCCTATATCTCTGCTCCATAACCTAATACTGGCCATACCAGCGTATCAAATAACCACATTCTCCTTCTCCAATTTTTTTTAACCTTCTTTTTCCTATTCCCCATATATGTTTCATTAACCCTGCTGCTTTTTTTATCCTTTCTCTTATATGAGCTGTATGATCTCCATTCACTTGCAAGATATATCTCAAATATTTATACTCTTTAACTTCTAACTTTATTCCCTTCTATCTCCCTGTCCATTCTTTCTTCCTTCCCCCTCCTTTTTTTAAACCTGATTATCTTTGTCTTTTCTACATTTACATTCAGATTTTTCCCATCTAAGTATTTCTCTAATCCTGTAATTAATTCCGCCATCCCTTCTTCATCCTCTGCCATCAACACTATGTCGTCTGCGTATGCCAGTGTATACATCAAACGCCGCCTTTAAGTCCACGAACATGGATATCATAGCGCCTTTTTCTCTTTGTCTGATTCGGTGACTCGATCTTTTTTCTTCAACTTCTATCTTCAATCTCTGCGACAAAATAGTTACATTTACATTATACAGTGTTGGTATCAACGTCACCCCCCTATAATCTTTAACCCCCTCTCCCTTGCCTTTCTTTACTATTGGTATAACTACTCCTTCTTTCCATAACTCTGGCCACCCCTCTCCTCTCCATACTATATTACACATTATCCATGCCCATTCCCCTAGTTCCTCCCCTCCATATTTCCATACTTGATATGGAATCTCATCTATACCAGGTGCCTTTCCATCCTTCATTATTCCTTAACTATATCTTCCCTTGAAATGTTCTCTTCCTTATCTATTTCCCTACCATATTTTCCTCGCTTTACAACTTTTCTTTCTACTTCTCCTAGCAAATCCAAAAAATATTTCTTACATTCTACTACGGTAATATCTTGGTTTACTCTTTTTCCTTTTTCTTTACTACCTTCCATACCTCTCCTTCCGTCCTAACCTTCTCCGCCTCTTCCTCAAACCTTTTATTCTCTTCCTCTTTCTTTTGATAACACAACTCAGTATACTCTTTCTTTTTTTCCCTATATTCTTTTCCATTACTTTTTTCTTTTCTCCGCTTTCTTAATTGCTTTCTGATCTCCTTTTTTTCTCTTCACCGTCCTCATACCATCCACTTCTATTCCCCCCTTTACTAACTTCATTTTTGTTTGTGCACTCTAATCCTATTTTTATTTCTCCTATGACTTTTTCCATCTTCTTATCCACATTTCCCTCTCCCATTTTGATATTTCTGACCTTTTCTCCAAAGTGTTCTTTTCCTTCCCTTGACCAATCCCCTTTTCTTACACTTTTTACATTTGCTCCCCTTTTATTCATATTGCTCTTGCTTATTTGCCCCTCTAATGTCACTATTAAGGAAAAGTGATCCGAATCAATATAATCACCTATCTCTGGTTTCTTAACCTTCTCTCTTACATCATCATACACCAGTACATAATCAATTACCGTTCCTCTTTCACCTCCTGTGTGTGTATATTCTCGTTTCTCATCTCCTTCTATATTTCCGTTTAAGATATACCATCCCAACTCCTCCAAGATCTTCAACAACATTTTCCCTCCCCATTTAGTACCTTAACTTTGGATTTTTTTCTTCTCTCTTCTCCTCATTCCCTTCCTCCTCTGTCACCTGTTTTCGCATTGAAATCCCCACCTATTATCAGCCTACTCTCTTCTTTATTTTCTTTAATCATTTCTTTCAGATCCTGTGCTTTCTCCTGCATATCACCGTTCACATAAACCCCCACTACCTTCAACTCCTCTCCTCCCATCATTACCCTCTTCTACTATTAATCCATCCTTTTGTTTTTACCTTTCTTTCTTATCTTTCCGTATTATACATTCATTTCTTCTTTTCAATCCTGCTATATTCCAGCAACAAATCTTCCATTCTTCCCTCCTTTCGTTTCTCATCTTTATTTCCTTCCTACTAATTCTTATTTTCCTATCTCCTGTTCCTTCCTCTCCTAGTTTCCCTGCACCTCATTTCTTACTATCTGTTCCCTTTCTTCATCACAATCAGCCACACTCCGTCTATCATTATTCTCCCATACTTAACGAATGTTCTCTTTCCCTTTTTCCTTTCTTCTTCCACTATTTTCCTCAATTTATATTGCATCTTCCTTTCTGCCCATGTCCTCTTCCCACTTCCCTTCCTACATTTCGCATTTCCTCTATCTCTACCTTAGCACTAATCCTTTTTAGTACTTCGTCTACCCCTTCCTTCAGCTAAAGTTTCTTCATCCTACCTTGTATCTCTTCTACCTTTTTATTATTATCTTCTTCCTGCTTTTCTAGCTTTTGTTCTAATGACTGCATCCTCTTTTCTAACTTTTCACTGTTTTCTTCCCATTTTTTTATTTCCTTCTTAACATCATACATTTCCTGCCTAATTTCCTTCTTTAATTCCTCTCCCCGTTTCTCCTGCTTTTCTTCATAAATCCCCATTACCACTTTCATCTCCGCTTCCGTCAGCCCCCTTACTATTATCACTCTTCCCTACCAAACTCTGCTTTTCCGGCGGCGATCGAAACTGCTTTTGACATTTCACGCTTGCCCCGATATCTTCCTTCTTTTTACTGCTTTCCCTCTCCCCTCTCTTCCTTTTGATAAAAGCCTCGATTAATCCTACGCTTTTTGCTCTTAATCTTTCCTTTTCAATAGTTTTTTTATACTTCCCCCTTGCCTTCCTTTCCTTTATCTCTTCTTTCGGCGTACTGAATACTTCCTGCTCTAGACCTGTTTGTTTCGCGGAGATACTCGCTCCGCTAGCCATGAATCAAATTCAAACTCTCCCGCCTTCTCTGCTTTCCTGTGTCTATCTACCGTCGCTGTCTGGTACCTGTCTCGTCTTTTTTTGTCGCTACCCAACCCTGCTACTACCAATCCGTCAACACAGTCCTTCCACCCTGTCACAAATCTCCAAACAAACATCCACACAAATCTGTCTCAATCCTCCAAAATATCTACCTCCCCTTTCCAATCTCACAATCCCTCAATTAATCTCTCACATCCACATCCTTCTACACACTTCCACAATCCACTCACCTCAAATTTTACAACAATATCAGCAAAACTCAGCATCAACAATTCCCACCACTATACACTTTCATGCCGGAAACGGAAGTCCCTGTATGTTTCACTGTAAAATGTTCATTTATTTGTAGTTTACTAGAAGATCTTGATTTTAATACAGAATAATCAGTATTTCGGCTTTTACGGGTGAAAGGCAGCTTCGCTTTGGCGACACAATATTTCCAGCTGTTGAAAACGTTCTTTTAGAGCTAGATGACGATCATGGTATTGTCTAATATTGTGTTGCCGAAACTGCTAACGTTGGATATATCTGGAAATTATATTTCCACCACAATAATGGATCTATGTTTTGATCTATTTGTGGCACTGCCATGTACAATTCGCATTCGAATGCCACATGTTTTGATTTATCCTGCCCTTGGTTTTGGAAAATAAAATGTATTGGTGCTTCAACGTTCCTTGCTTTTGCAGATTCTGTAATAAGTACATCCTTCATAAATTATTGAATATTCTTCCTAATTTTCGTTCTGGTGATTTCATTCTCTTCAGTCTGCAGTGACTTGTGCCGTGGATCGAGAAGAGCAGAAACTTGTTCAACCGTAAGATTCTCTATTGGGTTAGATTGCACTCGAAATCGTACTATCAGTTGTCGCGAAACTATCTTTTTAAAGTGCGTGATAAAATCATTGTTTTCTGCAGTAGGTTTAAGATGATAATCTAAAAGACTTTTATTATGGGCCAGACCATCGATATTGTAGCATCAGATTGAGAAGAGAACCAGGTTCTTATTTAAATTCCAGTCTTCATTCGTCAATGTAAATTTATTTGCCTGAGCTTGTTTAGTAACCTGCCGTTCCGAAATTACTGCAGTTACGTGAACTTGATTTTCAAAAAATCGTATTAACATAAGAAAGGTTGAATTCCATCTGATAGGGCAGCTTTGAATGAGCTTCCTTATTTTCAAATTTTCTCCACTTATTTTTTTCTTAGAGCAGCAGTAGTAACCTTGGAGTGGTGAAAATACGTAACTATTCTGCGGATATTCTTACAAATTCTGTTTATTCTTTTTTTCTAACTAAGAACTTTATTGAAAGAAAGTTGTAGGGTGTGATCAGAACAATAGATATTATGCTTAACTTCATCAAGGGTACTTGCAATCCTTTTCCAGATCATTCTTTCGCAGGGTACTTGATAACATGGTTCCACAATACCCATAAGCTTACAAAAACCTTGACTTGAAATAATTGATACGGGCAATTGATTCAAAATTATCAGTTGGGTGTTGCACGAGTAATTATTTCCCGACGTTCCGAGGAGTATTCCTCAACAATTTTCCGTTTCCGTTTCTTGGGTGGCCCATTCAAGTTCCCTGCAATTACAGGAGAACTCACTTTGTTGTCATCCTCAATTACAAAACTAACGTAGGTGTAATATTATGCAAAATTTAAGAGTACGTAAAAACATCGCCTTATTTAAGACTCAAGAAAATATTTTAAAATAGTGAAAAACAAAAAAAGGATTACTTTAAGTTAAGAAAAATAAAATAAGATAGCTTTGCATTTGTAAAATGTTGTAATACGTTAACCAATAACTTACTTTGAATTTTAATTTGGGACTTTTGGACATACATTGTTCTTATGCAAGTGGTAGCTTAGCGATGACGTCGAGTTTTGGTATAAAAATATTTCGCCGCAAATATGACACTTTATAACAAAATAATCCCATATCCAGCTTGCCCGTTGACGCGACATGCTGACGAATTCAATGAAGGATTATGTGTCATATGTGATTCTGTTAACTTTTGTTCAACTTTATTCCCGCTACTCGAAACTTATCCGGATAATCGGGTACCCGGGTATTACCCGAATACCGATACTTAGGTTATTACTCGAGTACCCGGTTATTACTCGTGCCATCGGGTACTCGCTCGAGTACCCGTGTTACCGGGTATTAGTAAAGTCAGAGCCCTAATATATACATATATTTTGTTGAAAATTCATGTATTCTGTTGAGAATTTGTTTCCACAACAACAAAATAATATAATAAATATATTAATATAATAATAATAATAATAATAATAACCCCCCCATCGTGTATGTACTTGACTGCAGCCCAGTCCGTCAATCATGGGGTAAAAAACCAGGCTTTGTCCAATATGTCGAAGCACACTGCTCTCATCAGATCACGTGATTGTATTATAAAATATCGTCCGCGACTGATGATATATACCAGGACAGCTGGTACACTACTTTGTAAATTCTTCTTCTTTCTCGTAGCATTTTTTATACATACTGTTGCAAAATATGCAAGTATAACCTTCAATTTCGCCTCTTTGGTTGCGTTTTGGTCGAAAATACGCCCAGACGTTGCTTTTTGGCTTACTCATTTTCGTTAAACTGAGAATACATTTGAACTCGAATAATATACATAAATATTTTTGATAATATAAACAAATGAATAAAAATATACAAATTGCTCGGTTTTACTGACTCACTATTAAAGATATTCAAAAAAATATTAAAAATTCCTATTTTTGTAATACTCTTTATTATTATTTTTCAAATAATATAGAAACGATAAAATTACCGGGTTATTAACCTAACCTTTTTCTTTGGAACAAACTATCATTATTTTTTCTATTCATTCTCTTAATTATTTATCAGTATTGCACTGATTTATATTTAATTCCATTTTTCACACTCTATTCTGTTATTTAAAAAAGATAGTAATAACAATAATACTCTTCATTATTTTAGAAATAATATGGAAACGATCAAATTATCGAGTTATTAACTTATACTCTCATTGGAACAAATTATCATTATTTTTTTCTATTCAGGTTCCGTTTCAGGTACCGATAGTAGAGTGATATTGTTTTTTGGCTATTAAGAATGGAGACTAGAAGTGAGCGTGGTGTAATTTTGGTGAGAAAGGAAGGTAGGTGTGTTAGCCTGAGTGAGAGTGAAGGGTTTTAATGAAAGAGTGGAGTGATAAAACTAAAAAATAAAGACCGATTTCGAGGTTAGATTGAACTTTGCTTTGTCAAAATTTAGGCGAGGAGGAAGTAACGAGTTATGAGCTTGCTCAGCAGATAAAGAAGGGTAGAGTAGCATGACAGAAACAAGGAGCCCAGAGAGAGAGAGCGGCAAATGAAAGACGCAAACGAGAATAACGGGTCGAGTGAGGACAAGGCGGGTATCGAGGCAAGCTACGAAAGTAGTGATGACGAGCGGTACAAGACGCCGCTTAGAAATGAGGAAATCGCGGCAATCGCATCAGGCCCGGGGAGGGGGAACAGGCGAGGTAGACCTACAAAATTGGAAAACTCAACAGAGCTGCACCGCGCTCGCATAGCGTAGGAGCAATCCGATTTCTTGAGGATTGGCGAAAAGGGCGAGTGTGAATAGTAGTTAGTGTGGGGGGGGGGGTCAGCAGAGGAAAAAGGAAGAGGGAAGAAGTGAACGAAGACATAGAAGGAGGTAAAAATTCTAAGAAAAGAATAAAAATACGCCGGAGAGGAGAAGGGTGAGGGGAAGTTGCTGACGAAGATTCAAGCTATGTTCACAGGCTTTAGAGAGAAGACATGGGGCATGCTGGAAGATATGAAGAGGCAAGAGGGGAGCTAAAGGAGGAGGTAACAAAAAATACGGAAGAAATGGGAGGAGTGGGAAGAATTATGGAAAGGCGAAAAAGAGAAATTCTGGGAGAAAATGGAAAGCATAGAACATCAGAAGAGAGAATATGATAAAAATAGGACAAGGAAGATGAATATAATAGAAGAGAGTGAGTAAGAAGTGAGCGTTGAGCGAAAAAGGATTGAGTTATTATCGAGCCAGGACACAACAGAAGGTAGGGTAGGCCTGCGGGCAGAAAATGAGAAATTGCGTAGTAGTCACTCAGATTGAAAGACAAATAGAAAAGGGGGCAAAGATCAAAGAGGAAAAACAATGTAATGATCAAGGGACTGAAAGGGAACAGCGAAACGGGAGAGAAAGAGGTTAAGAAGCTGATGGGAGCACAAATTAGGATAGAAGGGGTAAAAAGAGTAAGGATAATGAAAAAAGGGAGGGAAGGCATGTTGCTGGTGACATTGGGATCTGAGGAGAAGAGGTTTGAAGTCATGAGAAAAAAGAAGTTGCTGAAGGGAAGAACAGAGAGAATGGAAGATCTGACCTGGCGGGATAGGAGAAGAAAATGGTTGATTGAGCGGAGAGCGTGGACGGAAAGAAGAAAAGGTAGCAAGGTAATGATAGGGAGAGATAAAATTTGCGTAAACGGAGAAATGTGGATCTGGGGCGAAGAACTAAAATAATTAAAAAGTTGCCAAACAAGGCAAGGAAAGGAGAAGGATAAGGAACAGGTAAATAAGAAGTAAGGAAATGCGTCGGGGTTTACAAAATAAAAGAAGGTCCAACGTTAAGGACAGGAGGAACGAGAGGAGGTGCTGGGCAGATTGAAGAGGGGGTTACGAACGAAAATAATGGAACAATGGTAAGAAGGATTATAGTTGGAAAAGTAAAAATAGCGGTGGTTTATGTATATAAAAGAACAGAGGGACAGGAAGGTTGGAGAGTAATTAAGAGGTGGACGGAGTATCCACTCAGTGCTCAATACTTTAAAAATATATAAAAAATGTTTAAAATTTTTAATTTTCAAATTGTATTTTTCTTTGAGTTACCATCATTAATGTTGTTTATGTATATAGCTACCTAAAATTGTACTTCCATTATTTTTTAATAATGGAGCAACTTTTCATCTCAATATCACTGTTAATCATTTGAAGGACACTACACAATCTTCATGCACAAACTCACAAAAATTATGTAAATAAATTAGCTTATAAAGAATTTAAAAAGTTACACAAATCGTGGTTATAATGTCTTCCGAATGCCAGCCAATGAGGAAATGAAATTTTCCAGTCCGGAAAACGTGTTTTTCGTATACCTGAGCGTAACCATTACACCAAAGCGCCCAAAACACCTGCCTCTTTTCCGATTTTCCTTCACTTTCTTTCTTGAGTTTCCTTCTCAACGGAGGTCCTATATACTATTACAATACAATACAATGTAATTCGGTACTCATTTCTAAGCATCACTTCATACATAAAAGATGTTTCCTTATATAAAACAGCCTAATTAAGAAAAACCTGAAAATATCTTAAATAAACAATTACCGGCCATTTTAAACATATAACTAATTCATTATTATTCATTAATATGAACATTAGTTCAATTTTTTCGTCGGTCTTACGATCAAGTTTGAAATAAAAAGACAAGAAAATCCGAGTCAATAATTTAATCAAAATATAAAAATTCTTCTACGCCTCGCGACGTTTCAACCTAATCTGTCGGTCATCCTCAGGCAATACCTCATAAAAAATTATTATAACAATTAGCTAATTTGAAAAATTAACATTGTCGTAGAGAAAATTATATTATGGAAAGGAAAGTCAATTTACCTTATATACGATTTTTGCACATAAAAATTGCAGTTCAATGGAAAAAAGTGAGACGGCTTAAAATAATTTCCGAAACACATAATTTTTTAACCGGTAAAAACCTCAAAAAAAAGAAAAGAGGCTCCAATAATTAAGGTTAAATTTTAAAAAACTTTAGCGAACCAACGAGAGTCACACGACAGACAAGCAGGTAATGGTGATAGGAAACTAAACTTTGATTATGTTAAATATTTAGTACAGAGTTTTCAATATAAAGGGCCTAATTCCACTTTAGCGAAAATAGCGCGCCCAGGTATTTTAGAAATTTACTATTCAATTTATTATATTATGGTAATGTTGATTTACATTAAGTATTTCTGTTTTTAAATTAATGGGACAGTTCTTATATTTATTAATGAAAATTGATTCTAAAATTCTACGTTTGTAAGTGTTGTTTTCTTTTGCTAAAATCTTTATATTATCAAAGTCAAAATCAAAAAGGTGATCAAAATTCCACGAGTTTTGTGACAAACCTGTGTTCAAATTGCCAATCCTGCAATCTCTTTTATGCTCAGCTATTCTTGTTTTTAACCTTCTACCTGTTTCACCAATATAAACTTTTTTGCAACCTTTGCATTTTATTAAATAAACTACGTTTGACAAATTTTCAATTTTTCCAGAATATTTCTTATTTATAAAACAATTTTCCAATTTGTAATTGTTTCTAAAATATACATTAATGTTTGATTGTTTCAAAGCACTTTTTAATCTCTCTGATAAACCTTGTACATATGGTAACGAAACATGTAAATAATTTTTTTTGTAATTATCCAACCATTTATTTTGTTTACTGGAACTATTGTAAATTCGTTTATTCTTTCTTTGATCACACTTTCTATTAAAGGTAATGGATAATTATTTTGTTGTAATGTAATTTTTCAATCTTTTAAATTTTCTTCTCTAAAATTGAAATCGCTTAGTTTTATGCATCTATCTACTAGTCCTTTTATTAATCCAACTTTTTGGTTAAATTAATGGTCTGAATTATGATTTAAATATTGCCCTGGCCATGAAGGTTTTTTATACCAATTGGTAATTAAGCTTCCATTTTCAGTTTTTTTTATTGATGTATCCAAATAATTTAAGGTGTTATTATTTTCTAATTCAAAAGTAAATTGTAAGGATTCTTCTATACTATTGAATGTGTTAATTAATTCTTGAATTTTGTCAGTGGGAACTATAGTGAATATGCCATCCACGTACCTTTTATAGGAAAGTGGTTTAAAAGTTAATTTCGATAATGCTCTATTTTCTAAATCCTCTAAAACGAGATTGCAAGCAACTGGAGATAGGGGAGAATCCATAGGACAACCTGATATTTTTTTATAAAACTTTTGGTGAAAGAGAAAACAGTATTAATAAATACTGTTCTAACAGCTATTCAAATTTCAGCATTAAAAAATTTTGTTAAATTTTTATAAACTTGTAATTTTTCTTCTATGTAATCAGAAAGTGAATCTAACAGAATGTTATCGAACATAAAAACCACATCTAAAGATAATAGTGAGTGGGTAATCGGTACATGAATATCCTTAATTTTATCTTTAAAATCCCAACTGTCTTAAACAAAAGAGTGAGTCGTAGCAGAAACAGGTTTTAAAATTTTTTATAATTTGGCTAAGTTGTAAGTGGGTGATCCTATGGAAGACACTATTAATCTCCATTTTACGTCAGGTTTTTTAACTTTAGCAAGAGCATACTCCATAGCAACAACACTCTCATGATTTTTTTAAACGATAAGCTAAATTCTCAATTATATACCTTTTATTTTCCCATCTTGATATAATATCATTGCATTTATTTTCAATGGTTGGAACTAAGCTGGTGTTAACTTTTTTGTATAGTATGTTATTTTGCAATAAATTTTCAAATGTTTTGTTATAATCATTTTTAATAGCTGCAACTGAAATATTGCCTTTACCTGCTCTAACAAATATTATATCTTCGAGGTTATTTTGAAATTTTTTAACTGTTTCAGATATTTTATTAGAATTATTAAATTTACTATTCTTTGTATGATTTGAAATTGAATCTGTGACAACTTTTCTAACATTTGCTTTTTATTTTCTTCGTCTACATTTTGTATACATTCTTCGCTATTTGCAATGATATTATTAGATGGAATTTTGTCTGAATTGTAAGTTATGCCAAATTTATTACCTAAAGCCACGGTCTCCGCTATTTCAACTGGAATTCTTTCATTAGATAGATTTTTAAACCATTTTTTAAATCTTAATTCTCTATATTTATTTTCATCTTTCAAAAATCTATTCTTAAGTAAATTAAATTTTTTAATGTAAACCATATAAATTGTCGGATAATTACAGAAAAACTTATTTACATGTTTCGTTACCATATGTACAAGGTTTAACAGAGAGATTAAAAAGTGTTTTGAAAAAATTCAACATTAATGTATATTTTAGAAACAATCACGAATTGGAAAATTGTTTTATAAATAAGAAAGATCCTGGAAAAATTGAAAATTTGTCAAACGTAGTTTATTCACTGAAATGCAAAAGTTGCAAAAAAGTTTGTATTGGTGAAACAGGTAGAAGGTTAATAACAAGAATAGCTGAACATAAAAGAGATTGCAGGATTGGCAATTTGAACACAGGTTTGTCACAACACCGTGGAATTTTGATCACCTTTTTGATTTTGACTTTGATAATATAAAGATTTTAGCAAAAGAAAACAACACTTACAAACGTAGAATTTTAGAATCAATTTTCGTTAATAAATATAAGAACTGTTCCATGAATTTAAAAACAGAAATACTTAATGTAACTCAACATTACCATAATATAATAAATTGAATAGTACATTTCTAAAATACCTCGGCGCTAGAGATGCAAAATTGTCGGTCATATAAAATTAGGTAATATACTCCAGAATATTACCAAGAATATTCTCCTTCCTCAGAATATATGAGAATTTTCAATTTTAGAATATGCTTTGCAATTTAAAACAGTTGTAACATATTTGAATGAATGTAATTATAAAATGTAAGTATAATAATTACGTGTTGATATTTTTAAAAATAAATTCACGTAAAAAATGGTAAAATCTATTATCTACAGCACACGCAGCAGTCAGGAAACTTACCGATATCTTGATACTGCTTTCTTTTATAAACATTCTATAAACGGAATTCAGTTAAAAAAATTCTTTTTATTATGTCTATAATTTCCAACATGTAACATGTTATAGTTTTCCTGATAAACTTTTAGAATATTTTCAATTCTATTTCTAAATGCACTCGTAGAACATTTTAATAAAGTAACATTAATTAGTAAGCATAGTAAAGTTAAATCGACAAGACGTAAAGCAACAACTCTATAGATTCAAAAAACATTCTACAAGTACTATAATAGTTATTAAAGCTATTTTAAATCTTTTGTCGAATTTATTACTTATCATCTGTACATTTTTCTCAGTCTTGTTTTGTCTCTGAGATCTCTTTCTGAATGATATAACTTTAAAATCAATGTTATTAATAAATGTTTTAAGAAAAGAAACAATAAAGCCTAAAGCAAGAAGAACTCTATAGAGAATTGTTTAAGTCTTCTAATACTTCATCAGTTATTTTAAGTTCGTCATTAAATTCATTTTCGAGTTCTTCCCAGCCAGGTAAAGATTCTGAGTCTTGGAAAACTTCTTCTAGATCCTTTAATTCGGAAACAAGTTCGCTAACAGGTTCCATCCAAGCCTCAGGTGAAAAATTAAATCGAAATTGCTTTTTTCTCATGCCATCAGTGTTCAGTAGATGCAAATTGTGTGCAATAAATGTTAACATTCCTGCTCTTTCCCTTGTCAATCTATTTCTTTTGGCAGAGTGAATGTGCCCGTAAGCGCTAAAACTTCTTTCTGTGGCTACACTTGTAGCAGGCATTCCTAATACACCAACAGCAATTGAACTTAATTCGGATCCGCACATTGTACCTTTCCACCACGTTCTAGCTTCTAATGCCTGAAAAGTTGACTTCACGAAATCTTTCGTGTAAATTCCAGTGCCACTTCTATATTCAGCCAAGTCTGTTACAACTTCTTTTGCAAGATTCTGATTTTCACTACGAACGTACATAATTCGATCATGTATGAACTTTTGACCTTGCATTTTTTCTTCTCTAGATAAACCTTTACCGTTTAGTTGCGGATTGAGCAAGTTGGCAGCAAAATGGATTGGATGCAAAGTAAAGTGACGCCTATTTCGGAGAAATTTTTTAATATCTTCATCTTCACCCAGCGAGAGCGGAGATTCTTTTAATTGTTTTTCAATAGCTTGTGTTATTTCCGAGAAAGCTATTGCGACCAAACTTAAGTTGCAGTCATTCCCTTCGAGGACAGTTATCCATTTTACTATGGATAGAAGAATTTCATGCAAAAATTGCAATCCACTCCAAAAAGAATTATTGAGAATATTTTCGCGTACATTTATGGACAAATATTGACGCTCATTTTCCGAAATAGCCAGTCTTTTTAAAGATTTTTTATTCCTTTGCAAGCTCTCAATGGAAAAAAGCGCGGAACCCCATCGAGTTATTCCTGGATGTTTTAAAGATACAGGTGCTTGCTGCGTCTTTCCTTGCTGGTCCAATTCTTCTAGCCCCTCCTTTTTTTGTCTTGCTTCCTCTTTATTTTCAAGTTTTATTTGTTCCTGGATTTTTTTAAGTGTAGCTATTAATTTGTGAGACAGATTAATCTCATTCACAATATCCTTGGACTGATCCATTACATTTTTTAAAGTTCTTACTCCTACGATGTCCTTTATTAATAAATTGAAAGAATGAGCGGAACATCCGTATACCGCTATATGAGAATACTTTTCCTTAACCAACCTTCTTGCTTTAACCATAGCAGCTGCATTATCTGTAATTACAGCTAGTACTCTATTGCTTCCAATTTTGTCAACGGTTTTCAGAATAAGTTCTGCCATATACTCTCCAGTGTGGCTGCAGTCTTTGGTTTCGTATGTTTCGTAGAAAAGAGCCTCTGGAGTCGTGACAATAAAATTTACTATTGCCTCATTCCTAAAAAGTGTTTCAAAT
>NC_046666.1:116389210-116393461 GCF_010883055.1 Belonocnema kinseyi | reverse complement strand
GCTGCTACTGTTTCACATGCCTTATTCTGTACTGTTTTAAATTCATTGTTAAATAGCGGAACACATAATTTACGTCTAGAAGGAACTTTCCAAGAGGGTCTTAACTTCTGAAAAAAGTTTTTCCAGTACTTATTTTCGAAAAAGTCTAACGGAGCTTCGCTTCCGTTCATATTAGATCGTTATTGTCAAAATTAACGTTTTTCAATTGCATCACTAAAGAATTAAAAATATCAATAAGTTTATTTACCTGCTCGTTTGGCGTAATAGAATCTACGTAGCTTTTCATTGAAAATAGTTTCGGTTCGCTCGAGTTCTTAGATAAGTTTGTATGAACCATTTCAGTCTTATGAGAAATTGTAAAGCTGTCAACTTCTGCTAAAGCTTCACTGTCAGAATCACAATTATCTATAAAAGAGAAATGAAAATTCAGGTTTCAAGTTTTTAACTTTCAGGATGCACGTATATTAATATTAAATCTTGTAATAAGTTATAATTGAATAAAAGCAATTTTTTCTGTAAGCTATTCAAAAGATAGCAAAAACTTCTAAAGTATTTTAAGGTATTCATAAATTAGACTTTACCATTGTTTCCAGTTCTACTAAATTTTTCACATTTCTCCACCATAAATAAACTTTTTACTGCAATCGGACACTTAAAACAACTTTGTAAATTCTTCTTCTTTCTCGTAGCATTTTTTTATACATACTGTTGCAAAATATGCAAGTATAACCTTCAATTTCGCCTCTTTGGTTGTGTTTTGGTCGAAGATACGCCCAGACGTTGCTTTTTGGCTTACCCATTTTCGTTAAACTAAGAATACATTTGAACTCGAATAATATACATAAATATTTTTGATAATATAAACAAATGAATAAAAATATACAAATTGCTCGGTTTTATTGACTCACTATTAAAGATAACCGATAAGCTGAAAGCTAGCATTTGGCACCATTATGAGACATCTTAGATTTACTATTACAATCATATTTTTAGGAGTTTAACATTGAAATCAAATTTTAATTATCTTAAAATATTTTAAATATAATCACCTTTCGTCCCTTCGAATACGCCTGTCAACACGAAATAAACACTTAATATGAAAACGATCGAATTCACGATTTAAAGCAAAGTGGTAACGATCGGTCACAATCGTCGGTAATATACTCGGTTATATTCTCGTTCTCGTTACCCTTCTCGGGTAATATTCCCCCTTCGCATCTCTACTTGGCGCGCTATTTTCGCTAAAGTGGAATTAGGCCCTCTATATTGAAAACTCTGTACTAAATATTTAACATCATCCAAGCTTAGTTTCCTGTCACCATTACCTGCTTGTCCGTCGTGTGACTACCGTTGGTTCGCTCAAGTGTTTTAAAATGTAACCTTAATTATTGGAGCCTCTTTTTTTTGAAGTTTTTCCCAATTAAAAAATTATGTGTTTCAGAAATTAATTCAAGCCGTCTACCTTTTAATTATCGAACTACAATTTTTTATGTGCAAAAATCGTATAGAAGGTAAATTGACTTTTCTTTTCATAATATAATTTTCTCTACGACAATGTTAATTTTTTTAATTAGCTAATTTTTATAATAATTTTGTATCAGGTGTTGCCTGAGGATGACCAACAGATTAGGTCGAAACGTCGCGAGGTGTAGAAGAATTTTTGTATTTTGTTTAAATTATTGACTCGGATTTCCTTGTCTTTTTATTTCAAACTTGATCATAAGACTAAAGAAAAAATTGAACTAATGTTCATATTTACGTTGACTATTTGGATCGATCGGAGAAAAAAAACTTGCTTCTTAATGAGAAGATTGTTTTAATTTTGATTATTCATTAATAGTCTGTAAAAAAATCAAGAAAATCCGACCTTTTTCTGTTCAATGCAAGCTAAATACCTAACGTTACTCCACTAATAGAAACATTTACATACTACACTACTTGGTCAACAGAAGCCTAGGGAAAAAGAGAGGGAATATATTCGCGTTCCTCGTGGATTTTAAAGCAGCTTTTGATTCAGTTAACAGAAAAGTATTATGGCGGGCAATGAAAGAAAGGGGAATAGACGTAAGGCTGGTAGAGAAGATAAGGGAAATTTGAACTGAAACCAGGATTAGGGTGAAGATAAGAAAGGAAAAAAGAGAAGCATTCTGGGCAGAAAGAGGTCTTTGGCAAGGGTGCCCTTTAAATCTGCTAGTTTTTAACATGCTGTTGGCAGAATTAGAGGAGAAGCTAAAGAAGAAAGGGAAAGGCGGGATGATATGGAGTAACAGCAAAATATACTCTCTAGCTTATGCAGACGACGTAGTTCTTTTATCAGACGACGAGAAGGGGATGAACCTAATGATGAGAATATTCGAAGAGTATGTAGGAACGAAGGATCTGAAGGTAAACGTAGAGAAAACCAAGCTGTTGTGTTTTAGAAATAGAAAAACGATAATAGATTACGTTTGGTGAGGAAAAGAATAGAATGTGCAATTAAAGTAATGGGTCAAGTATGTAGTATAGGAAAGAAAAGATTCAAGGACGATTTGAGAATGAGGGTCTGGTTGCTTGATGCATTGGTTTGGATGGTGTTGTGTCATGGAGTAGAGATCTGGGGATTGCAGGAACATAGAAAAGTAGAGAGCATGCATGAGCGATTTCTGAGATGGGTAATGGGGGTTAGCTAGAGTTGCCTTGGTTACATGTTAAGGGAAGAATTAGGGAGGGAAAAAATGGTAACTAGGCAAAATTAAGAGAGTCTGGAAGGTTGAAGAAAAGCTGAAAAGGAAAAAGGGGAGTAGAATAGCACAAGTATGCTTGGACGAAGTTCGGAAGAAGGAGACAAGATGCAATTTGGTAAATTCGAAATGGGAGGAAAGAAAGAAATGAGGAGGATCTGTGATATACAAGAAGGGGTTATGGAAAAGCAGGACATAGAGTTAGAGTCATTGGTAAGACAAGGAGGAGAGAGATGGAAAAATATTATGGATTCGACGTACAATAGATGTTACATGATTGGCAAAGGGCTAGAGGAACCAAAATATCTGCAAAAGATAAAAAAGGAAGACAAATGGAGTAGGATGGTACAGTTTAGAATGGGAGGAGTGAGAGCTTGCAGATATTGGATGGATGAAGAAGAGAATCTGTGTAGAGTATGTGGATACGAAATGGAGTCATGGGTACATGTATTAGAGGGATGTACAGGAGAAGAAGGCAAACAGTTGAGTGTGGATGATTGTGTAAGATAAATTTTGGATGGTAATGGACAGGGAATGAAGTGGATGAAAAAATTGGAAGAAGTAAGGTAAAGCAAGGGAACAGGGCCAAGCCAAACGGGTAATCCTGGAAAATAAAAGTAAAAAGCAATAGTTGAGTTCAAAATCGTAGAAAATATTTGTTTTTTATGGTAAGAGGAAACGGAAGCCCTGGAAGATCGCTAATTAATTAGAATTATTATTAGTATTATTGTTTAATGTTATTCTTATTATTTACTTTTATTATTAAACAAGGAAAAAAATTAGCATATAAGCAGCGGATAAGTTAATAATAAGGGCCGAGTGTAATTATACATATGTAAATGGAGCGGGGGGCCTCATAACCGTAAAAGGGAGATATTAAATATAGAACATTATTTTTTCTATTCATTCTCTTCATTATTTAATGTTTTCGTTTATTCTTTAATTTATGACAGTTAATTCTGTTAATAAAAAATAAGAATCATGCTGTTAATTATTTTAGAAATTTATATGAAACCTTTAAAATAGACAGAAGTGCCTTGGAACAAACTATCACATTTCTACTTGGTAAACACTTAGCTTTAATCCACTAAATCCAGCCATCATTAAAACAGAGTATGAATCAACACCTTCACATAACGCCATTTTAACTTTATATCTAGTAAAGTCATCACCCGTGAGACTAGCAGGATCATTGTTACCAAATATATTTGAAATTTTGTCTATATTGCACAGGCACTAAGGCTGATTAAGGTTTACAAAAATAGCCTCCGTTGCAGCTTGCTTGTAGTGCGAGCAGGAGGGAGTCAGTTTTACGAACCTTACATATCATCTATTCTTAACTCTCAGTCCTCTGACAACAGGATATGGGATTCTATTTATCACCAAACTCATCGGTCCTAAGTCCAGAGGATATACGTTCTTTCCCTGCACTCTTATACGAGGGTGGATTGATAAGTTTCCGGCCTGACCAAGAAAAACAACGTTTTTAAGAATTTTTTTTTTTTATTTCTCAACATAATCTCCTCCAAGG
>NC_046666.1:116386991-116389110 GCF_010883055.1 Belonocnema kinseyi | reverse complement strand
AAGCTATCTAAGGATGGTACTATAGAACGCCACCTCAAGGTAGGCCTAGTGGCGCCATCTCTTGGTCAGGCCGGAAACTTATCAATCCACCCTCGTATACCTGTTGGTGTTCTGCAAGTGGATCTGGAATCTTCCCTTCCACTCTTACCAGTTGGTCCACCGACAAAAAAATCTGGGATTCAATTCATCATTAAACCTCTCGGTCCTCTTTCAAAAGGATCTGGTATCTTTCGTTCTATTCTTACCTTCCGGTCCTCTGCCAAGATAGTGTCAGCCCAGAAACGAAAATAGGCTTACCCTACGTTTTTAGGATCGCTGAATCCGAATTTGGAACCGGTTTGGCTCCATAACGTCACATTTCGTCCCTAGCGTCTAAAGACATTGAAAATCGCTGATTTCATATGAAACATGATTCCCGTCTAAGATAGGTAGTCATATTCTATGGTTTCGAGGTCGCTGAGTACGAATCCGGAGTCTTTGTCGTTCTATAATGTCACACTTCACCTCTAACCTATAAAACATGGTAAATTGGAAATTTTATGTAAAAGCTACATTTTTTAATACAAAATGGTAATATCCTATGTTTTCGAGGTCGCTGAGTACGAATCCGGAGTCAGCTCGATACCACGGGCATAGCATTTACTTTCTGATACGTAACTTCTGAAAAACTTTAAATCCAACAGAATAGACTCCACTCGTCCCATTTCTCGCTTAGTGGAAATTGAAAGCTAGACGAAAATCTGTTGATGCTGTCGACATCATTTTACCGATAACAACAATGAGAACCAGCATTTCGCATGTTCTTGCACTGAATAATTATATGTTTGATCCCACAGTGACATCAGATGATGCATGCATCTTTGTTATTTTGACAGTGTTGAACGAGATTTTCTCTCAGTGCGATCTTGTTTATTAAACGAGTAATGAAATCCTGCTACTTCGACAGATTCTGTGAATGATGTCAACTGCCCTGAAAAGGGATGTGTAGAATTATTCGTATCACTATCTGTTAGAGTATCGAAGCCAGTGTGAATGCACTGTCATGCAGAAAGGCATAAGTCTAATTTCTTACATACCTCATCTACAAGAAACTGTCTCTGCTTACTCCGAGATACGATTATGTAGATGACGCATGCAAAAAAGTAGACAAAATTATAAAACCGTGCGGCCTAAAAGTTCAGAACCAAGAACTCAATTGCTTAATATCTTAAACCAAAAAAAGTACTTATACCATTCGTTTATTCTGTCATCAATTGCAGAAAAAATATTTTCTTACGATTAGCAAGGAAAAAATTGTTTAAGAAATACACTTTTTTAAGTACTATATTTCCTGAAGCAAATAACTTTCCACAAGTCTTACGACTTGAAAGGGGAAATAATTGTTCAAATAAATAATAATTGTAAATGCACATAAGTTATTTATTCCTTAAATATTTTCATTATTACTGCAAGTATTTAAAGATTTTCATAAATATTTTGTACTTTCTTGTAATTGTATAAATAAGTTCATTCTGTTATTTAAAATTTTATTAATCGATTAATTAATTAATTAATTAATTCTATTCGCTCCAGGGTGTCTGCCGACTTGAGTTTGACAAGGGTGAACAGGCTCGATGCGAAAATGCTTGGACACTCTTCTCCGGGTTGTACAAGTTGCCTTTTTTCGGTAGGACTATATTGCGTCCTAACACCAGCCACTGCAGAATGTGCGTTTGCAGATATAAATATGAGGTGAATTTGCGGAACAGATGATGGTGTTGGATGTAAACTTCTTCCACTAGAATTTCTTTGTACCACATGTTCCTGCAGCGGAAAAGTTCTTCGTACCCCTAAGGGCTTTCTTCAGCAGTGATTGATGGACATTTCTACTCCGATGTTATACGGCTGTCGCAAAACTCCTTGAAGCGAAAGATATTATGATTGTCTTTTTTCAACTCCAATGTTTTTGCGATCTTGAATACCTCGCTGCAAAACGTCTCTTTGACAAAAACAGGGAGAACTTTGAAGGACGCGATAGGTCAACAAGAAACTGTTGATTCGCTATGATCCGTCTCTCCCTCTTTGGCATTCTCCTCCTTGTGCATGTGTGTGTGTGTGTGTATTTATGTGTATATGCATA
>NC_046666.1:116385540-116386891 GCF_010883055.1 Belonocnema kinseyi | reverse complement strand
TCCAGCTGCTATTTCCTATCCATGAACAATGGACCTTTTCAGATAAACATACATAACTAATCTTTTTATTTAGGAAGGTTAGTCTAGAAAAGAATCATTTAATGAGCTTACCTTAAGAGATAACTTATTAAAATAACGCTGCCAACACTAATGCAGCCGATAATACTTAAATATTTGTTAGCTGGAGTTCCAGTCAATCTACGTGGTTTTCTTACTGAAGTATCAGTTGGATCAGGCCACATATCTTCTGCCGAAAAAAAAGAAAGCCAGATATTATTTTAATTATAGTTGAATTCATTAGGAGTTACCATTCACCATAAAATAAAAAGTCAAAAAACAAAAGCTTCTTCGATATTTTTTATCTAGAAGATAACTGTCAAGTTTAATTCTAGAAAAAATTTCATCTTAACGTTTAAGTCAAAATTGACCAGAAAAATATTATTTTCTTGAATGCCTTACTTAAAAGTTATTAAAAGTATTGGAAAATTATCTAATAAAAGATGTAGATTGTAAATTATGTTAATATATTATTTAACAGGAAGTATCAAAATGAAGATTTTTAATTTATTGTCTTTAGTGTTCTAATTTTAAAAAATTCCTATTATTGCAAACGAATGGAGATCATACACCTCATATAAGAGAAAGGATAAAAAAAGCAGCAGGGGTAATGGAACAGATATGGGGAATAAGAAAAAGGTTTAAAAAAATGGAGAAGGAGAATATGGTTATTTGATACGCTGATAGGGCCGTATCAGGTTATGGAGCAGAGATATGGAAATGGAAAGAAAGGTAAGATATTGAGAGTTTACAAGAAAGGTATATAATATGGATATAATATGGAAAGGTATATAATATGGATAAGGTAATAAAAAAGGATGGAGTACCAAAGTATTTAGAAAAGGAATGGGGAGAGAGAAGGTCGACGAGAATAGCAAGATTTAGATTAGGAAACGAGGTAAGGGAGGGGATGTATTGGGAAAAAGAAGAAAAAAGAAAATTTAGAATATGTGAATGGGAGGAGGAAACATGGGAGCATGTATCGAAAGGATGTAGGAGAATGTGGTTAAGATTCTAGAGGAGGAGGGATTAGGAGAAGAATGGATGAAGGAGTTGGAGGATGCTAGAGAAGCGAATGAGAGAGAATGAAAGAATGCATGTGAGAAAAGGCGAATGAAGCTATAAAAAAAGTTTAAAAAAAAGGGAAACGGAAGTCGCTTAGATTAGAAGCGCAAAGGTTGTAAGTAATGGTGATGTAAAATTTAAGTGGACTAAGATCCGTTTGCATATATATATATAGAAAGGAGAAGACGTAAAAAAAAAATATATATATATATATATATATGGTTTTGAT
>NC_046666.1:116384437-116385440 GCF_010883055.1 Belonocnema kinseyi | reverse complement strand
AGAACGGTGACTCTGGGATACCGGGCGATCTCTCAGAGTAAGCAGCCTTATCCTTGCATGCGGGGCTCTACAAGGATGGACGAACCCCTTTCCCTAGCTTCTGGTGGGAACAATAATGACAACACCAAACATAGCTGTAGTAAGTGCGGTTCAAAACAACAGAACGCGCAGGGCTCCTGACAATGGGTCGGCCAACAATGCCGACCAATCTAGAGCTGGGGGAGCCAATGAAAATGGATTCAATGCGATGGATCGGCGGGATCTCGTGACCTTTGGGTGGACGGAGCGACTGAATAGCGACTTGCTAGACTGCTACGATGCGAGTGTGGCCCGTGAACGGGGTTACATGGCAAGGCTGCATGCTCTGTGATGCGAGAAACACCCGGAGCTATCGCACTTTTCGCAGCAACGTCTGCGAAACCATGCTGAACTACTCCGTAAAAGGGGCTATGTAAGCGGAACGCCTACTCTACCACAGCTAGAACAAACCGGCAACAAAGAAAGAGTGGCGACACTAAGACCAACCGCGGGCAGGCATCCAATAGATGAAGAGCGATGCTTTACGACCCGGAGAAACATCAACACCAAGGTTTCTCTCAAGCCTAAAGATCTGGCTAAAACGGATGACGAGATTCGTGGAAATTTTTCCGGTGAATCCGACCTCCGCGCTATCAATTATTGTGTGTATTATGCAGCGAGAGCTTTGGCTGATGCGAACCGTAAAACAAAACCAACGGCTGATCATAAGACCAAAAGACGAATGCATCAACTTGCCATAACGATAGGCTGGGCAAGACAGTACGCGTCCCGCATTCAATGTGTGATTGACTACATCTCATCTGGCAGGAATTTTACCGCCAAGGTTCGAAAGTTCGCGCGCGAACTCCGGACCCGTTATCATACACTTAACAAGGCAAAGCTGCTGACCATCAGGCAGCATATTGTTGAGAGAATACGGATACTATCTGACGCTAAGAGAAGTCTAGAGCGGAGGGAGAGATGG
>NC_046666.1:116382839-116384337 GCF_010883055.1 Belonocnema kinseyi | reverse complement strand
TGTCTTTCAGGGCGACACCATGAGCCCACTCTTCTTTTGCCTTACATTATTGCCACTATCTCTAGCACTTCGCCATTCCGACGGGTACTTGTGCGGCAAACCGACAGATCGAAAGTACAAGGTCACTCATGTATTTTACATGGACGATCTTAAGATCTATGCTAAAAACTGAGAGTAACTGCATCTAGCTCTGGGGATTGTCGAACGATATACTAAGGAAATTGGAATGGAATTTGGGTTAGACAAATGCGCCAAGGTTTATTTGAAGCGAGGAAAAATTAATAGCATCCCTGAAGATCCCGAGCTTGTTGATAGAAGCGCCATACGACACCTTTGCGCTGGAGAGACTTATACATACCTGGGCGTGCCACAGAGCCGCATTCAGGATGTGATATCTATAAAGGATACTCTCCGAAGCAGATACAAACGTCTCATCCGACAGATTCGGTCTTCCGAACTGTCGGCGAGAAACAAAGTATCTGCAACGAACATGCTTGCCGTCCCGGTACTACTCTATTCATTTGGAGTAGTTCCATGGACGAAGAACAAGCTCAGATCTCTTGATATCGGGACAAGAAAGGTTATACACATGAACAAAAGCATGCATCTTAAGTCTTCCGTTCCGCGACTGCACATCTCACGCCGTCAAGGGGGTCGCGGAATATTGAGTCTTGAATGTCTTCACAAAAGGATTATTCGGGGTACAGCACATAGAGTTGCAAATGGAAGAGACCCTCTTCTTAAAATGGTCAGGAATCACGAGGAAGTGGGCAAAGGAGCATTTCTGTACAAATCAGCGAAGGAGGCTGCTGAAACACTCGGACTTGACTTCTGTATTAGGGGTGAGCAAAATGCATCAAATCTAATCTATCTCGAGTACTCACTCCTGAAAGCCCGGATTAAGAAAGCACAAGAGAAAAACTTTCGTGAACAGCTCCTCGATAAGAGGATGCACGGTATCTTCCACAGAAATGTGAAAGATGAGTCAATGTCTTGTGAGCTAACGTTTTCTTTCCTTAAATCGCCCGGATTGAAGTCTGGTACAAAGAGTTTCATTTTTGCATGCCAAGACGGTGTCATTTCCACCTTAACATACTGTCGCCACATTTTGAGCCAAGACATTCCCGATGATAGCTGCAGGACGTGCCATGCACACCCCGAGCATTTAGCTCACATACTATCTAGTTGTCCAACACACGCGGGAAAGACCTACATTCAAAGGCACAATGCGGCACTAAGAGTACTTTATTACCATCTCTGTCACTCCTACGGCATTCACCTTAATATCGCTCCTCGAAATGCTCCTAGGGAAACTGAGTCAATTGTCGAGAATGGGAAGTGCCGCATATACTGGAACTTTATATTCTCGACAATTGTTTCTGTTCCTCGCTCGAGGCCTGACACGGTTCTTCTTGACTTCGAGAAGCGAACCATGTTCGTTATCGAATTTTCGGCACCAGCTGACAAAAACATCATAACCAAGGAGAATGAAAAGAAA
>NC_046666.1:116371516-116382739 GCF_010883055.1 Belonocnema kinseyi | reverse complement strand
CTTGGGTCGCTCCGTGTTCTTAGGGTGCACGAGGCTTTTGCTGGATCGTCGTATTGATTCCTTTACAGACTGTAACCACCTATCTTACGGTTGTGAGACGTGATTATGGCTGAAATTTTACCGCTATTTCGCTGGAAGCGGGTGCAATTATTCAGATTAGCACCCGCTCCCGGCGAAATCCTGCGGTTGTTTGCGGAAAGATTGGAAGGAATGGAAGTCATGTAAACCCTTAGGGGACGAATTATGAATAAAGAAGAACTAGCACACAAGTATTAAAAAATCATGGTTTTAAGAAAAAATTTCTGGGATTTCCAGCTTTTTCGTGGCGCGAAGTGTCGCGAATTTATCTAGACATATGACCCTACGCTTAACTCGCATCTGGCTAAAAGGGCTCTTTTCATGCGTAAATCTACGTATATGCTCTGGTTGGTGCAAATTCTCATTTAAACCATGAAAATAGTGAATAAAGACTGTAAATTATAAATTATTGTGAAATAAAGCACATTCAAGTACACAATCAAGCTGGCTTTGAAAGTTTGTTATTTTACTGGGTTGTTAAAATTAACAGTCCCGGATGTTAATATGAAAAAATTAGTAATATTTTGCTGTGAGATATTACATTGAATATGAGTCGAGGTAATTTGGGAATTGAGGAACGGGGGAAGCCATAACCCGCTATAAAAATGGTCAGTCATCACATTTCACTGAAATACGAAATGGGCTTGTCAAGAAGTGGCATTTGCGAAGAAAAATTTTCAAAAATCCAATCTTCGGTGTTCTATTATGCGAGCATTTATTCGTCATTGTGGTCCCTTATATCTCTGATTTAGCTCTTCTTGTAGAAAGAGGGCATGGTTTCCCTCCACGATAGAGAAGCACGGATAAATCCTTAAATTTTGCTGTCGCCTATCTTATTAAAAATCCACCCGTTTGTAGAGCCAAAATTCGAGGCCCTTTCGAGGTCTGTCTTAAATCTTTCGAGTCTTTCGAGGCCTTTCTTAAATCGAATCGAGTTTTAAGATTGTATAGTTACCAGGTACACCCCCTTTACAGAATATAAAGAGGTCCATTAGCACTACAATCAGGTGCCCTATAACCAGATGGGCTGACCTCAGCCGGGTGGCAGTACTGGCGGTAATTTTAGGCCGGCAATAGTTCATGGCAATTATGGCGAAAGTGTCAAAAATATTAAATTTGGTATTTTTTTAACGATAAAAACGGACTTTTTATATTTTTTTCTTTAGAATGAAATGTTAAGTCTTGACTACAAATTTATGGAGATTTTTTTTCAGATGAACATGAATATGGTCGGGTATAAGTGTGTTGTTTTTGGATGCCATTTTATTGACAAAACTCACCTAACAGTACAACTGTTAACGGATTTTGATTTTCATATACTTCCAAGTATAATAAGAGGCTGTGGATATTTCATTCCGACTAATTAAAAATTTCATATTCAACAACAAAGTTAAATCTTTTTAATATCTAACTTTTCAGTTAGATCTTTTCTTTTAAGAGTTTTAAATCTATTAAAACAGGTCATAAATAAAAATAATAATTGGAAATAAATAAAAATAATTTTCATTGGGTTTAGAGTCAAACGAATTTTTTGTCTACAATGTTGTAAACTAAATAATCCACGAAAGTCGTTTTTTTGTGATTTGCAATGATTATTTATTTTAGCATAGGGGGGGGGGGGGGGGTCAGGGCAAGGTGACGCGGAAGGAAAGGGATGCACAGAAAATACTGAACGACAGAGCTAGGAGAGAGAGGAGTGAAAGGATAATGACAGAGGTAGGGCATAGGGAAATAAAAGTAGATGAGAAAATGAGGATGTGGGACGATGAGAAAGAAGTGCGGAATGTAGTGCAGGGGAACTTGTTTCGTAGGAAGTAGGAAGGTGGGGATAAAGCATGGAGGTGAAGTAGTGAAGGTGCTGTACTAGAACGTAAAAGAGGTAAAGAAAAAAGATTAGGATTTCTGAATATGTGTCCAGGAATTTGATATTGTAGGACTGGTAGAGACGTGTGTAAAGAGCAAGGAATGGGAGAGAATAGAAACAATGCTGCCAGCGATTTATAGGTATTTATTTTCTATTTATTCCTAATCGAATATTGTACGCATACACTTTTTTATTCTAGAAAGTTTTCAGTATTTATTCGTGCTATAAATTCTACCTATTCTTTATAATATCAATCGTTAGAAATATTCGACGTATTTGCCACAATAGATATTTTCTTAAACACAATTAATTATTTTAAAAGCCTTGATTTTTTACTCATTTCATAAAGAAAGAAAATTTATTATTTTTATCTTTAAAAAGAAATATAAATTTGTATAATTTCTTTAAAATACGCGGTAACTTCAATAACCATTATAAATTTTCAAGAAAATTAAAATAAATTGAAATTTACTATGTTCATAGTTTATAATGTTAGCATGTCAATACTAAAAATGTAATATTCTTTTTGTAGAATTATTATTAGTCCTCTGTGAGGAAAATGTATTCGCATTTAATCATAAAAATAATGATTTATTTATTTTGAATTAGTACTTATTTAATCTATTGGATATTTGAAATACTACCAAATATTTTCCTGAGAAAAATATATGCAAAAAAACGTGTTTGAACAATTAAAGTGAATCAAATTTGTATTTTCCCCATGCCTTTGAAAAATTCGCGGCCTGAAAGTATTGCCAGCGCTGCCACGGTTCCATAATTCGAAGTAGCACGGGGCGTGAAAAAAAATTCGAATTTTCGAATAATTTAGTTTTCAGGCTATATCTGAATAAATAGAAAATTAGTAATAATAATTTAACCTTATAATAATTATTATGAATGATAATTAATACAAATAATAAAATAAACGATTCCTTTTTATTTTTTCATTTAAATTTAACGTTTTATAATTGTTTCTTTTCATATTGTACCGGTAGCCAATATACAGGGGCCTGAAGTTTTCACTCTTTCACGCGTTTCTTCATCTTCACGTTAGTGTAACTTCTTTTAGAATGATCCGATTGGACTTTTATTATAGTGTTTTCAACAGATCTTTTCATGTACTTTAAGACTATTAAAACGATATATTTATTCCTTTTTCAAATCGAAATTGGAATAGATATATTTAACTCTAGACGGATCCTATAAATTTGCTTGCACTCACCGGGTCCTGTTTTTTTCAATAAAAAAGCGGGAAGTAAGTTTGAAAGATAGGAAAAATTCGTCGGAATTAAAAAAAGAAGTCTTTTATGCTAACTATTTTTATTTTCAAACTAATTCTCGAAATAAAATTGAATTGAAAAACATTAAATTAAACTAAATATTGCATTAAATAATCTGATTCGGCGGAAAGGTTGCACAAGACCGCCCTATGCTCGTCACAAGCAGGTCGGTTGCAACTTCTTTCTCTTTCTTGCAATACTACAGTAAGAGCATCGGTACTATTTGTCGACATCTTGTATGAGAAAAACAATCATTCATTATTTATTGATTTATTATTGGAATTTATGCGCACTGTTTGAATAAAATTCAATAAAATAACTTTACATTGACATATATCACATTTTTAGTAATTTTACATATTTTTCACCTAAATTACAAAAAATCAGTTCGAAACATTAAAATACAATGACATACTGTAAATATACGTCAAACGCGTTCATTTACATGAAAATATGAAATTGACTTAACCTGAAGAAAGTCGGACGTAACGGATCCTCTGGGGTACGAAGGTGCCCCAAGCGCTCAGCATTTCCTTCTCATTTGACAGACAGCGAACAACTGGCAACATCAACCACTTCACAGCACTCTAGAATAGTTGAACTGAATTATGGATAAGGTCTGCACAAAAAAATCGGAGATATTTGCTCAGGAGAATTAAATGAATTTCGCGTGGGGGACTTTTGTGCCCCGCAGGATCCGTGTAGGGTTAACTTTTTTAGATGATTATCTGCACAGAAATATATAAATTACATTATTTATTTCATCTCGCACCTTTTATTTTATTCATAATGAACGTAAAAATGTAAGTTTGATCAAGGAAACATTGCCGACCCACTTTTTATTCTACATGATTTAAAAGAGTATAAAAAAGCTATTTTTAGAAATAGACTTTTTTTATTATGCTTTTTTTCAAAAATGCAATTTCAATTTTCATTTTCAAACAAAAAATAATAATCAAGGAAATATATCGTTACAATAGTCTTAAAGTACATGAAAGGAAATTTTCAAACCAATATAATAAAAGTCGAATCGGATGATACTAAAAGAAGTTACACTAACGTGAAGGTGAAGAAACGCGCGAAAATAAGAAAATTTTAGACCCCTGTATATTGACAAACGGTATATAAATGAACCTATGATTTGGTGAATTAATGTAGGTCCACTAGGACTATAATTCAGCCAAGTTTCAACCCGACATAAAAAAATTAATATCAGGTGGGAATACTTGACGTATTCTGCCCATGTAACTTCTGAAAACATACTGGACAACATAGTCAATTTTCAGTGCCTATAACCAGTATCTGCATCTGTTCATTGTTGCCGGATTATGCTTGAAGCGGCCAGAACTCAGGTATACTCTTGTACGTCGAATTATCGAAACTATAAACTCTCTCGGGACGTCAGATTTTATTGGAATTAACGAAAACTTCGAATTATAGAATATTTTTAACATTGTAGGAATAGGAGTTTTGGCAGGAACCAACAAAAAGCTTCGAATTATCGAAAATTCGAATTATCGGAGGTTCGAATTATAGACTTTTTCACTGTATTTGTAAAGGACATCAAAATTATGTGAAAAAAGGATGAAGAGAAAGCTACCCCTGACAGTAACGAAAATATCAGGGTGGCTACAATATTTAATCTTTCAAATTCCCTGACATTTCCCTGACATTCAGACTCATTTACCTGACAGGAAAGTATTACAAAAGCGAATAAGGTTTCAATAATGTGACAAACAAAAGAGTGAAACAAGCCAGAAAAATGCGCTTTACATGACAGTATGTTCATATTCATATTTATTGAAATCCCATCAGTTTTTACACCAATTACTGGGTTTCTTTTAGCCTTAATATATGCTTAAAGTATATCATGCTTCTACATTTCACTCTTAAAATTCATAGTGAGATTACGGTATTTATTTTTCCTTTACTTTCTACAAAGCATAAATCTTATTGCAAATACGTTGCAATTATTCATTATAAAGTTAAATAAATCAAATGATTCAGTGAGAGTCTTGCACAGATCATTCATCAACCCACACATATCCTGTGTTGGAGAGTTGAAAGCATTAGTTGCCTGGTGAATTTTAAAATAAAAAGGATCTTAAGATCGTGTGAAACTGTGGGACTCGAAAATGAAGTCTATTAAGTAGAAATGGATAGTTAATTAAACCTTTCAATATTTTGAATAGCATTTTTAGGTAGTGAAGTAGTCTTCTATCTTCCAACAGCATAATAATAAAATATGTATTAAGTGTTAGGTATCAGTTACAAAGATCCAAGATCACACGTGGATTCTACTCTACTTAATTGGACGTTATTGATTTCATAATTAAAGATTATTGGATTCAGAGTTCTAGAATCTGTAACCACAGCTTATTCTACATAGAACATCATTTTTTATGAGATCTTATCAGTTATATCGTTACTATAGACAATATAAAAAAGGACTTGAGTTTGAGCCTTGCGCAACTCCCGTTTTAGGCTGATGAATTCCAGAAGAGTGACCTGCGAACTGAACATAGTGATTCCTATTTCTGAGAAAGTTCTTAATTAGTATAACAAGATTGGACGGTAGATTAAGGTCACGTAATTTTATTAATAATGGCCTGTGGTTCACTTTATCAAAATCCTTTGAGAAATCGGTATGGACTACATCAACTTTCTCTCCACTTTTTAGCGCTTCCAAGGTATACTCTGTGAATTTACTCAAAGCTACAACTATAGATTTTATCGGTACGAAACCATGCTGTGCAGTATTTGATGATGGTTCTAGATATGACATAATAAAATCAGATATACAAATCTCGAATATTTTGGAAAAGTTGTTTAGAATTGAAATAGGACGATATTTTTTAGGTCAGATCTATCACCCCCCCCCCCCCCCCCCCCTTTAAAACTGGGCACACTTTGATTTATTTCCATTGTGATGGATGAATTCCACTCTTAAGAGCAATATTTTAAATATATGTGAGTGGTTCAACTGACACTGGATAGCTGTCCATAACGATAAAGCTAGGTATCCTATCAACATCAGCTGTATGTTTATTTGACCATCTATTTATTGCATTTTCTACTTTTGTATGAAGAATGTGTATATTGTTCCCAAAAATATCCTTCCCTACCAAGTCATCACACCACCTCTCATCTATCATATCTTCATCTTCCACATAAACGCTCGCAAAGTATTCTGCAATTGCTTCAACAATCTCGCCCTCTTCGCACAATTTAGAGCCCTCATACAAAATGATTTCAAGAATCCTAGTTAAATTTCTTAATTTTAAGGCTATGTTCCAATTCTTCCCAGGATCACCCTGTAGAGTTTTATGCATCTGCTACATAATTTTTATGGGCATCTTTGACCAGTTTGTAAAGATTTGGCAAATTTCATTTTGTGCCTTTATATCAGAATACGATTTATTTATTTAGCCACGAAAATTTTATATGATTTTTAAATGGTTTTTTAATGTTTTGAAAACCAGATAGGGTAATGATTGACAGAGGAGTTATATTTTATAGTAGGAATAGTTTCACACATTTCCCTTAGTATTACGTGATATACATATTTGCTCGCATCCTCCGAATCATTAATCTCATACAACTCATTCCAATTAATTTTAGCTGAGTTTAAGTATAGCCACGAATAGCATCTTTTTTTTTAAATCAAATCTTTTTTGACAATCTATCCTAAACTTACAAAGTGCATCTTTTCTCACGGAGTTACAATCTCTTAGAGTAAATTGGGATCGTGCTCATCATGCACCATAGTATCTGGAGTGGCTTTTACTGTAGACATAGTATTCGCGAAATCTAAGTCTAAACATCTATTGTTATTCTTCAAGATTTTGTTTTATTGAGTTAAACCTACAGAATCAGCAAATTCGCACTGTTTATCCGTCCTAATATCTGAGAGAAAGCCTTTACAGAATCATTGTAATTTTTTATATTGAAATTTTCAGCAATAATCTAATTCCCATGATATAATAATCCTAACAAAGCCACTTCCTTTGTAAATAATAAAAATTCGTCAAACTTTAACGATGGCAATATACATAGAACAACTATTATTAAAGAACAGAAGTTTTCAGATATTTTTGTAGCAAGAATATTTATGCTACGACAATGATGGTTTAAAATGTGTATTTAATGCTATGAGAGTTCCCCCACCTCTTCTCCCATTTCTGTAGCAAGTATATTTATTTATATCGAATAGTTCTGTGGAATAAACCCTCAGGGTCAATCAAGTTTCTATCCTTAAAATTAAATCAAAGTTATTAGTATGTGAAAACAAGTGAACCTTCTCCATCTTTGTGGATTTTGAACCACCTAACATTCTGATATTAGAAAGATAAACCTTTATTTTTCGGCCTGCTGGCCTTAAAAAATTTACTTGCTTACACTTCCATTTTTTTCAGAATTTTCTTATAGCTATCTCTTACAAATTACCATCCATCCACAACTTATAAATAATCCGCTCGCTCCTACATCCTAACTGTTCGCGAGCGAGAAAAGTTTGTTTGAAAAAAAAAAGACTTAATGTTTTCAAACTTTTTTAACTGAGTGATGTTTGATGTCGCATCTTGATGAAGCATGGTGTGATGTTTTTGATCACATAATCGACACGTTCTTGTTTAAGGACATTCGCTTGTTAAATGTAGACGCAGACAGTTGAAGCATAATTTCTTTTTAACTGCGAAATCCTTTCGTTGTATTGCATTCATAGCTCTAAATTGAGCGCAATACATCAAGAAATGTGCTTGCCCACATCCAAAACATTTTCTATCTTGTTGAGAGTTCTGAGACTGATCTGTTGAAAGGTGAGATGATGATTCACAACTCTTGTTCGACCCGCGGTTTCCCTTACCATGCTTTAACCCCTGTGATTTGTCATTAGACTTTGAACTTGAAGAATCCTTTAAGTTAGCTGGATTGCCTTCAAGAATCTCCAATTTGCGAACCTTGCCCTCAAGAAATATGTGCAAGGAATCATAAGAAGGAGACTCTGTGGCATCACCTAGTGATGTCTCCTAGTCGAGTTTGTGAGTCCAGTAAGTTGGTTATACGAAAAACTAAGAAATGTGACAAATGGTCGATTGGACATTTAAGCGCCTTGAGAACATCTAAGTTTTCTTCAGCTGTATTGAGAAGATTCTTCAAATTCGAAGCTGATTCCAATTCGTAACGTTCGTAACTCGTAACGTTTTACTAACAAATCACACGCATGCTTATAATTTTCGTTTGTAACCGGAATGTTTTTAAGGAGCTAAGCCGGTTCTCCTGTTAAATTTGTTTTTAAATGATGTAATTTAACAACATCCGTGGTTTCTGTATTTTCAGCAATAAAAGAGTTAAACAAGTCCAAAAAATTGGACCACTCGGTATAGTACCCAGTGAACGTTGGTAAGGTAATTTTCCGAAATTACCTTGCAGAAGATGATGAGACATGCTGATTAACGGTCATTGAAGAATTAGATGCCTGTACGGTGGCAAAAACGTCGATTTCATCGAAGAATTTAACCCTTAGCAACTTGATACCACTCTTCCGTTTCGGCGGTCATTCTTGAAATATGTGACTTCTCCCTCCAAAGGTGCTTTCAACAACTCAAGATGCTGTTGCTGAAACTTTAGGTAATTTTTTTCGAGCATCTCTAATCGTGCTCGAAGCATATCGCGTGTGTGTACTATTGGAACCGATTGGAACGAACATTTTATTCGGCTAGCAAGTTTAATTTGCTCGAGAAGGCACAGCTCAGCCTGTGTTTCAGACATTTTGAACGGCCGAACTTTGTACTGATACGACACATAGTTAAAATAGTTAGAAGTTTAAGCGAAATGTCTAAATGTTGTCACATGTAATAAAATGTTTGAGTCGCCGTCTCGAAAATTGATTAATGCAATTTTACGAAGTGTATTTGTTGACTCGAGACTAATGCACTAACACGAATTGCTGCTAATCATAGTTTTAAAAAAATAAAAGAGATAGGTAACGTGTTCGAAATGTCCGACTTGAAAGCTTTTAGTTAAAATTAAGAACGGAATGAATCAGTTCTATAAGACACCTAAATCGTTGTGAATTATAATCAAAGTTAATTACCCACAGTCATTGCATACATTTTTTTCAGAACACACGAATAGTCCAGTGTGATTGACACCAGTAAACAGTAGTCGGCTGACAAAGGTATACGCGTGCTGAGAAACAACGTACACTGGCTAGAAGGGTAACACAATTGTTTGAGAACAAACTGTCGAAACCAAAAATAAGGATAAGAATTAAATGTATGTTACTCCCTTTAGGTATCCTCGCTGCATGTATTATTTGGATGAAGTTTTTTTATACCTATGTACATTGAACTTCACAAGGCAATTCACAATTCTCTTTTGTCACTCTGAGTAATCCCGGAAGATCTTACTGAACAAAACACTGTCTTAATATTGTTAAATCATGATGCAGACATTTTAATTGCACTCCCGAACGAGAGAAGATTATTTGGGAAAAGAGACTTAATGTTTTCAAACTTTTTTAACGACAAATAAATTGAGGGACAGGTCACTTACAGAAGGTACGCAAAGTTCTCACTCATTGAAAGCATTTGACTCAGCGATAGAGGAATAAGGATAAGAGAAGAAATCAATAACACTTTAAAATTAGAATTCCATTAAAATGCAAACATGTAAAATTAAATTCTAAAAGGTAAAGTCGATGTTAAATGAGCGAAATTAAAATAAAACAATGTACTTAATCAAATATAACAGTCATTTCCAAACACTAACCTTCCTCGCTGCGCCTCGTCTCGCACGCATGTCTCTCTTTCCTCACTATGCCTCGCATTGCCAGTCTCTGTCTGCACGGCTAACGCCTAATACTTAACTACTATTTACAATATTTTCAGTTTTCTTACATCTACTTCCTCCCCTATTACAATCCTTCCTTCTCCAATCCTCTTCCTCCTTTTCGAAAAAAGCTATTAGAATCTTTAATTGAACGATAAATAAAGCGATTTGAACGGGCAGAAGTTTTAAATTAATGTTACGTTTGTTACTACGATCTCCTAAATATGGGTATGTCACGATATCGGAATTATCATATTTAACTCACCGTTCGGTGCTTTTAAACATCCCAACGACCAGAAACACCCCTTTGACAGGTCACAAAAATAATTTTGTCAAAACTGCTACCCTTTGCTAACGTTTCGTAAGCGCGGAAAGGCACCCCCATGACTAGTAAAAAGAATAATGTTAGTCAAATCACTACCCGTTTCCAAATTCTCGTCCAATATGATCCTTACCATTACCATCATGATATATCGTGACAGACCCATATCTGAGACATCATAGTAGCAAAAGTAACAATAATTTTAAAGTTTTGCCTCATCAAATCGATTCATTTATCATTCAATTAACGGTTCTAATACAGTGAAACTCATCTATAGCCTCTATTTCGGGGCTGACGGTTGGTGGCAACTAACTTATTATAGCCTGCTCCACTTTTTTGTTCACGCCTCACTGTTCGCCTGAGTGACAGCCGCAGATCCCGCGCACACCGCGCAGCCCTGTTATACCAACATGCGGCACAGCGTCCATTCCTGTAATCGTTTTTCGGTGTTTATTTTCACGAGGGTATATATAATCATAATTGAAATATTTAACCTCAACTGACAATAAAGTACAGACACTGCCAAACGTATAACGATTATTAATGATGAGGGTTTTGCATGCGTTGAGATGGATGTGGCGCAGTGGTAGGGACTGAGAAGGCACTTTTTTATTCAAAAATGTTGACACGTGAAATGCATGCTGTCTGGGGTGGAGGACGATTTGAATACCATAAACGTAATGCAGGTATAAGCTGCGGGTTATACACTAGAAAAATACTGAACATTGCTTGAATCTAGACTGGACTGGAGATACGAGGGTGGATTGATAAGTTTCCGGCCTGACCAAGAGATGGCGCCACTAGGCCTACCTTGAGGTGGCGTTCTATAGTACCATCCTTAGATAGCT
>NC_046666.1:116365621-116371416 GCF_010883055.1 Belonocnema kinseyi | reverse complement strand
ATCAGCCTTGGAGGAGATTATGTTGAGAAATAAAAAAAAAATTCTTAAAAACGTTGTTTTTCTTGGTCAGGCCGGAAACTTATCAATCCACCCTCGTAGTGCGAGAGATTTGAGTCCTTTTCAAGGTCCTTTTGAGAGTAATGCGACGATCATATAATGGTCCTTTTGCATTTCCCACGTACCGAGCGGGCAGACTTATTTACAGCAGCTGACCGTCGCTAACGATTGATTAATTATTGATTATAATTGATTGATTAATTTTCTTATTATATTTATTTATAATTATAACTTATGTACTAATATACAATTTTAGGGTTAAACTAAGAAATGTTGACTTTTTTGGCGTATCTCATTCCATTTACGAGAAACGTTGTATCAATTGCAATTTCAAACATTTTTAAAAAATTTAGATATCTGAAATCATCGAAACCCGTAGATTCCAAATTATTATGTTTTAGGCTGTTAACTATCAAATTAAAAAAATCCATTTCTAAATTAGTTATAACGTTTAAGGCTTTTAACTATCAAATTTTAAAAATCTATTTCTAAATTAATTATTACGTTGGCAAATGATCCTTGAGTGCTCTACCGATAGAAATCTCAGATTATTCTCAGGCGAAATAGCCTGGCCGGTTTGAGACTATCTGCAGGTTCGATTTAAATGATTTATTCTCAGAGATAGATAGAAAGATTTGTGTCCTTTTCAAGGTCCTTTTAAGAGTGCTGCGACGGTAATATAGTCCTTTTGTATTTGTCACATACCGGGCGGGCAGAGTTATTTACAGTAGTTCGCCTTCGCTAAACCGACACTCCCTTTTTAAATTTTTCTTCAAATTATTAACGCTTTTTTTTAAATTCATGAATGTTCTCATCATACTTATTTATAATTATAACTGATATAGTAATATACATTTTTCGATTTAAAACTAAAAAATGTTACCTTTTTTGGCGTATCTCATTCCATTCACGAGAAACGTTGTATTACCCTGCCGATAGAAATCTCTGAGTTTTCTCCAGCGAAATAACCTGGCCTATTTGAGACTATAATTAGAGTCGATTTGAAACAATTTGGTCTGGGAGATTTGGGTCCTTTTCAAGGTCCTTTTAGTGGTCCTTTTAACAGTAGTGCGACGATAATATAATGTTCCTTTTGTATTCGTCACGTACCGGGCGGGAAGAGTTATTTACAGTAGTTGGCCATCGCTAATCCGACTCTCCCTTTTTAAATTTCTTTTCAAATTATTAACACTCTATTTTAATTTAATGAATTTTCTCATTATACTTATTTATAATTATAACTTATATGCTAATATACCATTTTCTAGTTGAATTAAAAAATGTTGTCTTTTTTGGCGTATCTCATTCCCTTTACGAGAAACGTATTAATTCCAATTTTAGCATTTTAAAAAAAAGTTAGATATTTTAAATCATCGAAACTCGTAAATTCCGAATTATTATGTTTTAGGCTATTAACTATAGAATTTAAAAACATCTACTTCTAAATTTTAATCTGAAAGCTTAACAAAAGGCCCTTGAGTGTCGGCTACTCTATTGATATAGCCCCTCTACTTGTTATTTATGATCGAATTCTTATTTCAATTTCAGCCTCTCTGCTTTTTATTTATGATCGTATTTCTATTTCAAGTTCGGAAAGGACATTTTAAAGCCTTTAAAACATTTAAAAGAACTACCTGGACCTTTGAATATATCTACCTGAGTGCCTGCGGAGAATTTCTCTGAGCTTCTCTGACCCTAGAGAATCTTTAGAATATACTAAAAAGATTTCTTTCGACAGGGTAATTGCAATTTTAAACATTTAAAAAAAAAGTTAGATATCTGAAATCATCGAAACTCGTAGATTCCGAATTATTATGTTTTAGGCTGTTAACAATCAAATTTAAAAAATCTATTTCTAAATTTTAATCCGAAAGCTTAACAATGGACCCTTGAGTGCCCTCCCGATAGTACTAATATACATTTTTCTAGTTGAATTAAGAATTGTTGTGCTTTAAATCTACCATTCCATATTCGTTTAAATGCTTAGTGAATAGAGTTGAATGAGACTGACTAACGTGAAATAATTCCTATGGGCATTCTACGATTCATTAATGTGCATATGAATGAGTTGAGATTCAATATAACATGGAGTTCTTAAAAGATCACAATGAATAGTAAAAATACGATGCATACACAGCAATTTTCAATAAGAGTGAATCTGCCAATTGTATGTCACCTCAGGTTATGTTTTACTAAGTAGAATATGCAGATTAAAATTTTAAAGAATTAATTCTTTCGAATGAGAAGTGTAAAATAATACATTTCATTATGACAATTCTGCTTAAACAAAAATTAAGGAAATTGAAGTTAAATAATACTGTTATTGTATATTATAATTGATGCGACAATTTATTTCTAAATTTAATGATTATTTAGTTGTAATTCTCTTTTTACAATGGTTTTCAATCGATTATTTCGTGCAAGAATTATCAGATTTATACTGAATTAAGCGCCAGAGACATTCAATTTATTCAGTGCACATGCTAATGACTGCAGGGAGTCCACGTGTCAGAAACGAACTCTGGAATTCTCGCATATCCATTTGCTTCACAAACATTCAAATGTTTAGAAATTCAATACCCACATTTTTTTTTAAAGGTAATTTTTATAAAATAAAACGAGAGCGATAGTTTTTGTGAGTTTAATATTTATGTCAGGTGAATGTGAAGTTTCATATAACCTACTGATTGCAACTTATTCATTCTTCACTTTCAGTGATAACGGGAATTCATAAACGTAAATTAAAAGAAAAAAATAGTTTTTGTTGTGTAAAATACATAAATAAATTTTCAATATTTAGATGTATGATGCCAACACACTCGAGTTGCGGTACTGCGAAATTCAGTGCTGCGAACTCCCGCTATTGAGTACTTTTTTCCCTCCATAATGAGAACGACGCTATAAACCCTTACCTCAAACTACTCATTTCTACATTTGATGATATCTTCAAATGTACAATTCACTGTAATTTTAATTTTAATTCATAATCAAATAGATTCGATACTTACGGTGAAAGGTTTTATATTTGTGATGTCTTTCCACGGTTCTTTCACTCTATTCATTTTAATCATTTTAATAATAACGATTCATATCGTCACTACAAACTTTCAGAAGGTAAACAGTTGACATTTACGCACACAGATACAAACGTATCATTTACACAGAAATGATCGTAGTAAATAGTCGCAGGAGTGGGTCCCCTCATGTGTTCTCAGTATTGAGGACGGACCTGCGCTAAATGTTCGCAGTGCCGCGACTCGAGTGTATGTAAAAAACAATGTTCAACAAAATATTAAAATGCCTGAAAATAAATAGTCTATAAATGAAAGTAGATTACATCCATGCCAGGATTTTCTTAAAAGTTGCCCTTTACACTAGTTTTTAATAAATAATTTGGTGCAATTGCAGAATAGGGGCGTCATCTGTTTTTGGCTGGAAAAACAGTATTTTTCTGCAACAAACCATTAGAATCTTTAATTTAACGATAAATTAAGCGATTTGACCAGACAGAAGTTTAAAATTATTGTTACTTTTGTTACTACGATATCTTAAATATGGGTATGTCACGATATCGGAATGATCATATTTAACTCACCGTTTCGGTAATTTTAAACATCCAAACGGCCAGAAACACCCCTTTGACAGGTCACAAAAATAATTTTCTCAAAACGTCTACCCTTTTCCAACGTTTCGTGGGGGCGGAAAAGCACCCCTATGACTAGTGAAAAGAATAATGTTGATCAAATCACTACCCATTTCCAACTTCACGTCAAATATGATCATTGCGATATATCGTGACAGACCCATATCTGAGACATCGTAGTAACAAAAGTAACGATAATTTTAATTTTTTGCCTCATCAAATCGATTCATTTATTGTTCAATTAAAGATTCTAATAGTCTGTTGCCCCTATCCTGCAATCTAACCAATAATTTAAACTATTTAAAATTAATTTGATGGAATTAAATTCATAATTTTCTATCGGAACTATTGCTCCTCTATTGGTTAATGCTGATAATTAATCGCTACTGAATGGGTATGAGGAAAAATTAGGTGGCCGATTAAAAAAGCCGGTTTCTCATTCGAAACTTCCCTACCGAAAATAATCTTTGAGTATATACTAAAAATTCTTTAGGTCAAAGAAGCTCAGAGAAATTCTCCGCAGGCACTCAGGTAGATATTTTTAAAGGTCCAGGAAGCTCGTTTAAATGGTCTGAAGGCTTTAAAATATCCTTTCCGAAATTGAAATAAGAATACGATCATAAATAACAAGCAGAGAGGCTATCTCAATTGAGTAGCCGACACTCAAGGGTCCTTTATTAAGCTTTAGGATTAAAATTTAGAAGTAGATTTTTTTTAATTTCATAATTAACAGCCTAAAACATATAAATTCGGAATCAACGGGTTTCGATGACTTCAGATATCTTTTTTTTTTAATGCTTAAAATTGGAATTAATAGAACGTTTCTCGTAAATGGAATGAGATACGCCAAAAAAAGATAACATTTTTGAATTCAACTAGAAAATTGTATATCAGTATATAAGTTAGCATTATAAATAAGTATAATGAGAAAATTCATCAATTAAAAAAAAAAAGTGTTGATAATTTGAAAAAAAATTTAAGCGGATTAGCCACGACCAACTACTGTAAATAACTCTCCCCGCCCGGCACGTGACGAATACAAAAGGAACATTATATTACCGTCGCACCACTCTTAAAAAAATCACTAAAAGGATCTTGAAAAGGACCCAAATCTCTCAAACTATCTCCGAGACTATTTTGTTTCAAATCGACTTTGTTTATAGACTCAAATGGGCCAAGTTATTTCGCTAAAGAAAACTCAGAGATTTCTTTCGGTAGGCTTACTCTAACCTACAGGCGGTTATCTGGAATTCCAGTGTCAGATACGCTATTCAGAAGACCTCAAAACCTATTCAAATGCAAGTGAATGGATTTTTGTTTCCTGAGTGGCTACTCTATTGAGATAGCCCTTCTGCTTGTTATTAATGATGGAATACATCTTTCAATTTCTGCCTATCTACTTGTTATTCATGATCGTATTTTGATTTCAATTTCGGAAAGGGCATTTTAAAGCCTTCAAAAAAAAAAATTAGAAACAGCTATCTGCACCTTTAAATAGATCTGAGTGTCTGCAGGGAATTTCTCAGAGACTTGAGAATCTTTAGAATATACTCTGAGATTTATATCGGTAGGGTGTTCATGAGGGGACTAGAAAATTGAAGTCCAGCAGAACTTGCCAGATTAAAAATTTTCAATCTGGACAAATTTCCATTAGACATATACTCGACCTATTAAGATTGAGGTTATTGCAGGCTAGGATGTACCCTAACGGTCAGTGCGTTCAAAGACATAAATAAATTCATATGTACCTTAAATACCTTTCGCGGGTTTATTGCTGGCTGGTAGTTATGTAATAATAATCGTATACCATTCAAATTCCTTTCACTAGTCAATAGATATTAATACATCAGTATTTCAGTTGTTCAATGGTTATTTTCAGTCATATCAGACTCTCCCCGACCTTTTGTAGAGCAGCTGTTGTCGCTTACACTTTCCACGACGGGCGAACTCATCCGGTTGCCACCAGATAGCGCGTCATGCTCCAGAATAACATTAAGCAAAGATATTATAAACGTAGATGCGGTGCGGGCTTAGTTGCCCGCCATAAATGTAGACGGCGCGTCCGGCGAAAAAAGTCACTTCCCCTCTACCCACC
>NC_046666.1:116361557-116365521 GCF_010883055.1 Belonocnema kinseyi | reverse complement strand
GGTGAGGGCAGCACCTCGATAGGACAGAAAATGTGATGTCCTATATATATAATTCCCCACTCTGACGCCCCGTACCGCATCTACGTTTATAATATCTTTGCATTAAGTCTTATGTGTCAAAACTATTTAAATAATAAAATAGCGTTTTTTAATTTATTATTCTGACTTTTGGTGATAATAGTGATATATAGTCCGTTTTCTTGAATTTTGTTGATGTTTTTAATATAGGTCGTTGCAAGGACAGGTCGTCAAAGCAAAGCGGGCTCTTCTTTGAGTTCATTTAGATTCGGATCGTCTTCTCGAACGAGAAAAAGCAATTCCTTGGCAGGATTACACTTTAAAAAGTGGTCAACTTGTTTGTGAGCTACATTTTTTACTCGAACAAATTATAGGACACGAGAAGTAAGGATCGCGATGGCAAGGTTATGTCCTCGATTGGTATGTGTTTTAGAAGTTTTAAACTTCACATATTATTATAGAATAATTTAAATAGAATTTATACTAAAAAATTTTAAAAAAACCTGTATTGCAAATAAGTTAATGGAACAGGAAATGTCAGTGTTTTATCTTCATACAAAAGTAATGTATAGAACTTTAAGAAGAATTATCTATAAAATTATAAAGTAGGAAAGAAGGTTTGTCTTGTGCTTTGTTTTTTAAAAACTCCATTTTCTTATCCTTACTTACTTATGTCCTATTCAGATATTTACCGTTTTCTTTTTTAATTTGGAAGCGTCATTGTCTTATTTTGAAACCGACCGAAAAATATAAAAAAGCTTCGAAATTAATAAAATGGTCGTGGGTTTTCTAAAAATATCAAAAGTTGCTTTAAAAATCCCCCCCCCCCCACAATTATATATTTTTTGCCAATTTCGTTTTACATTTTTAGTTTCATAATATAGATATCTTGCGAGTTTTATGCTGGCTAAATAACTTTTCTCGTCAGGAGAATTTTTTTTCATATAATCAAATTTTCTAATTTTTTTTGTAAACAGCGACAGATACGAAAAAACTTCGAGTTACTACTTTGTACGTCTAAAACGTTCTATTGAAATGGCCCTTGCTCTTTTGCGATACCTTGCCATCGTATACGAGGAAAATAAAAATATGAAATTTGTAGGGAAAAAAAGGAATTCTTTCGACCTAAAAATGATTTAGCCCACATAAAGCTGGCCAGATGGCTTTCTTCTTTTAGCAAAAAAAAATTCAAAAATATTGTCCTTGCGACAGAAGATATCTTTATTATGAAACTAAAAATTTTAAACAAAATTGGCAAAAAATATATAATTGTGGGTTCTTAAGCAACCTTTCGTATTTTCAAAAAAAAACTACCGCTATTTTATTAATTTGGAAGTTTTTAAATATTTTTTAGTGGGTTCCAAAATCATACAATAAACGCGGTCAAAATGAAAATGAAAACGATAAATATCTCAATTAGGTCCAAAGTTTTTGAAGATTAAAAAAAATGGAGATTTTGGAAAATAAAACACAAAATTCAAATAGAATTTCGTTGACATTTTTTTGGGCGAATTGGAAAAATACATATCACCTCATTTACTCTAAAAAATATCGTATTTTGTCCCCGACAAAATATCAATTTTCGTAAATTGCTAGATAAATTTGCCGAGAAGAATATTATTATTATATGTTATCAGGAGCATGGTGTAGTTTGTATTTCGTATTTTACAGCTGTTATACTAAAACAGCGACCGCGAGCGTTAATCGTGACAACAGTCACCTCTGGATGCTTTCTTAGGACTACCATCCATATTATTATATATTATATATTATTATTGATAATATTATTACTATTATTATGCTATTGAGCCACCCTTTTTAATTTCTAAAAAGAATCTGTACAAAATGATATATAGTAAAAGTTATAAAGTTTTTAAAAAATTTTGTTCTCAAAAAACGAACATTTTTATTGAAATTTTATACGTTTTCTTATGAATATAAATTATTTTAAACGCATAACACTGCAAAAGAAAAGGATTGATGTTTGTCTTTATTTATACATTTTTTTTTCTTAATTTTTCCTTGACTGATCCAATTAGTGTGTAAGTTTTGTAAAGTTATAATGAATATCTACATGTCTTAAAGGTGTTATTTATGTACTATTTGTATTATTATATATATGACATACAAATTTTCTATGTACGATAGTACTTATATTGTATGTCATTTAGTTGTGCGTTTTAGAAAAATATACCAAATTTGTTGATTTTGCTAATACCTACTTATTCATTTAATTCATTTACCCTTCCCCACCCCTATTTTTCGACGTATATTTTGCTGAGAAAATGTATTTTATTCCTTGATAACAATAAATTATGCAATAAACATGTGTTTGAATTAAAAAAATAATTTCATACAACAATTTTCATTAGCTTGTTATATTTACCACAAAAAAATTCTCGTTCTTAAAAATTGAATTAATAACATTCCAAATTGTTTATTTCTTAATTTATAATACTGAAGAAAATATTAAGATACTATTAAATGTACTAATTTCGTTATTTAACTTTCTAGGATATTGTTATATCATAATTTTATTTTGCTACACTTTTTATTATAATATTTCGTTTTCTCTTAGGATTTTTATTTTTTCAATACGGTTCCGAATTCCAATTTGTTATAAAATAATTTAAATTTCTTATTAAACAATTTTATTTCTGATATGTAGTACCTATTAAACATTTCATTTAAAAACACATACTTATTTACGCATGTTAAATACCTATTGTTAATAACAAACATGTGTAAGCACTGTTGAAATAATCTTTTTTCATTAACCCTTTTACACTTCAATGACTTTTATATTTTTTAAATATCAACTAACCATCAAATAATTTTTGATCCTAATTTTGTAAACTGAAATGCTCTGGAAATTTTTTATTTAATGTTAATTATAGAGTTTCCCATAAGACCAATGCTTTTCTTGAGCAGGACGATTGACGCGGCGCTCGGCGGATTAGTTCACCCGCGAACTGGAACTTGTAAGCGACAACTACTTTTCTCAGTAGTCGGCAGCCCTATCCGACTCTCCCATGGACATAGGAAACATAGGACTAGGCATGCCATTGCGGGGATGATGTAACGAGGGAGGGAGGTCCACCACCTTTTGATGTCCCGCGACAAACATGGCAGCGCCCACATGATTATATTTTCATGCACAGTTTGTCGGCAAAAATGCTCGTGCAAATAATCAAATGGCATATCGTAAGATGGCGGCGCTCCCCACTCATGGAGTTCTCCCTCCTCCCGTGGATTCAACCCCGCTCGCCAAGTTAGGATGGCATGCCTAGTCCCTTGTTTCCTATGTCCATGGACTCTCCGTATTTCAGCTATAAGGGTCATTTCAGGGTTGGGAATTTAATATATTTTTACATTATATTATAAAAATTAAATTAATTATTATAATTTTCAATTTAAACTATAAAGACTTCGTTTATCTTATTTAAAAATTTAACAATATTTACAATTCCCGCGCCACGTTCACATTTTCCGCGGTCAAAATTCCTCGCAAAACTGGTCGTGTGAATAGGCTTAGACAATTGCAAAGATATTATAAACGTAGATGCGGTGCGGGCTTAGTTACCCGCGATAAATATAGACGGCGCGTCTGGCGAAAATTGTCAGTTCCCCTCTACCCACCGCTCCCCGGCTATAGCACCATTCGACAACAGCCACTTGCAGCGCTGTAAGCAACTCTCAGTAGGCCCCTCGAGGCGCACTAATGGTTACTTAGCTCGAACAAGAACCATTTGGATTGAAATTTATCCGGTTTATAGACAACAACAACGACGACGCCGAACAGACAAACAGACACCGACGTAAAAACATGTTTTTCTGACTCACCGGGCCTCAAAACGTCGACATTTGATAAAATCCGAAAAAGTTATTTTTCATAAAAAACTAATACCTTCTCATTTTTGATGAGAATGTAGAAATTATCAACAAG
>NC_046666.1:116350054-116361457 GCF_010883055.1 Belonocnema kinseyi | reverse complement strand
AATTCACAACACAACATGTATAATTCCACATACTGCCTACTGAAATGCATATAAAATGTAATCAAAACACACGCCCGCTAAACTCATTACTCGCCACCCCGCCCGCTGGCATCGTTTCGTCTATCCCCTCCAATCGGCGGCTCACGGCGAATATCTGATATACCATGATTCAACAAACCATGGTCCCGCCAATTCGATGCTCAAATACGTTCGACTTGGAGTGACTTGGTGATAACCGAAGGCCCCTACCATACTCACTGCATTGACGCGAATGGAAGGGGAAGCCCACTGCTGCACTCGATCCATGATGTCAGAAAGGTTGAGCGCCCTAGGGTGCCAAATCTGATTGGTTGACTTTCTTTTCCTTACGCCTGGCAAGGCCATGCTTTGTTGAATCATGCTGATATACGGAGTGTCGGATAGGGCTGGTTCAGACCATCCACATATAGAAATCGACCGGTCACGCTTTGGAGAGAACTGAAATGGGCTCTAGAGAGAGAAAAAACATATGAGACGAAACCTACCTTTATCTATTTCAGCACTCTGTTAAGTGAATTGGTAGCCCCGGGTGTTGCCTAAATATTCTGTACAGTTAATTAAAAAAGAAATAAACAATACATTAGAGATTTGTAGTTATAATAAGTTGAATTTTAAAGAACATTCATGTAAAATAACCTGTTCCAGATAGATTATTTTAAAAACTTGGTAACCTTGAATTCTTCTTGAAATTGGATTGAAAATGCTACAATAATAATCGTTTTGTGAGTTCAAAAATAATGTAAAAACTGTCAAAATTTGAACAATATTTCTATAACATGAAAAATAACCATTTGTATTGCACAGGTACAAAACTTTATATTTTGAGGTTTTGTTTTTGTTGTAACATTTTTTATTTTATTATGTTCAATAACTTTACTTACGTATGAAAATATTTCCCTATATAAACGTCTTGACAACGCCCACAAACTACACAAGCTGCCACCATTTTTTATATTTATTTACAATAAATTATAATTAAATAAATTATAAACAAATCAATTCTGAAAAGTGCGATAAATTTTACATTATTGGGGCACTCGCGATACTAAGCACGGTCATGTGCTGCGCCAAACTTCACCCAACGAAAATATTCTCGATTAATCAGCTTTATCTAGAAAGAGACAGGTATCATCTCATATGTTGTCTCTCTCTCTAGAGCCTATTACCGTTCTCCCCACAGCATAACCGGTCCATTTCTATATGTCGATGGTGCAGACCATGATCTAATAAATACATGGTCTAGCCACGCGCAAGTAAAAAAAACCTAACCAATAAAGATCCACCGCTTAATTTCTCCATCTTGGATAAGAAAGGCGGCAAACATAAGGGATTTTAAAATGCAAAATGTAAGAATAAAAATTTCTTGTACTTTTCAGGTGTATAAATATTTGAATCCTTATAAAATGTATTATAATAATGTTGAAGATCGTTAAAGAAAAATACGCATTAACTATAACTTTAGGTTATGTGTTTCATGACTTCTTTCTGCTGACAAAAAATGACGTATCTGTGTCAAATAAAATGAAATTGAAGTCAAGTGGGAAAGTTCTGACTAAAGAAAATAATATAATGCAGTGCAGGTTGGACGCTGGACCGGGAGACCTAGAAAACCGGGAAATTACAGTGAATTTATTTTTCGGCCGCGAATGTTACAAAATTTGTATAATAAAAATGTTGGCCAACTTTGATTTGAACCGTTTTTTTTAATTTCCTAAATTGTGATTTTTATAGATTATTATACCATTTATTTTAGAATACTTAATTCCAGAATCTGTCACTTTAAAAATTTTCCAGTTAAATTTTCTTATTTTTCAGCATACATTTTAATTGAAGAATTTTAAAATGTAGTTTTAGAGGTTGAAAAAATTAAAAATTACAAGTTTTTAAAATCGAAGATTCTTTTATAAAGAACTAGGTGGCCGTCGGACTGGGAAACCGAGAATTTTACGAATTTTCAGAAGAAAAATCTGTCCAAGCTATATTGTAACAGGTTTAAAAATAATTAAAGAGCAGTTTTGAGGATATAAACAATTAAAAATTAAAAGTATTTGAAGCTGAAAATTTTTGATAAAAAAACAGTTTTATTTTATCAGTAAATATTAAATAAATAAATAATTTTAAAAATCGATCTGTACTCATGATTTATCAATAATATATTTTTCATTCACAGTTTCAGGTATTCCTTTATATATTTTTATATCAAATTTAATAAATAAATTTATTAATATATTACTTCTGTTAATGTTTTCAGCCATTAAAAATTGTAAACGTGCATTTGACTATTTTCCACTTCAAAATAAATCCATAATAATATAGTCATGCTTAAATTTTTTTATTAAATTAAAAATATTGTGAGTCTAATTATATAATTTTTAACCCATTTAATTTGAAACATAGAAAGCTTTGAATCTTTAGATTTTCAAAGAACTTTTGATTTTTTAGCGTTACAATTTTAATTGTTTAATTAATAAGTGAAATTGTTAAATTTTGACGCATAAATACCAACTGAACACTTATTATTTGTACACAAAATTTTAGTAATTTTAAGAGATATGTCGAAGTTTTGAAAAGATTCAAAATTAATGACAAGCTTGGTATTATTTCAAGTAATTTAAACGAAGTGTCTTTATTCATTTTCCTATAACAGTTCGCCGTACAGTCTTACGCGTCAAACTTAAACTGCGCGGTCAAACTAACAAAATGGTGGAATTAAGCGGTTGCGTTACTTGAACGAAACAGGGCCCTCAAGTGGCTAGACCATGTATTTGTTAGATCATGGTTCAGGCACTCGCCATTGTAAGTATCCGCCGCCTGCATTTGAGTGTGCATACTGTAAGCCATGACTATGGTGTAAATAGTTACTTGACTGACTCCATTTATTGCATTGAACACTTTTTCGACCATGGGAAACAGCTCTCCAAAAGTAAAAGAAAAACATGAGGCAGAAAAGAAATTGAAGCCCTGTTGCGCCTGTCCAGAAACTAAAAAAGTTCGAGATGTCTGGTACGTATTTACATGGAAAAAATATGTTGAAATTACATCACTAGTTATTCACATGCTCATGAGGTACCCGGCAGAATATTTAATTAGGAATTAATAGAAAGTCTATAAAAGTATATAATTTGGTTAGATTGCAGAATAGAGACGTCATCTGCCACCTCCGTTTTTCATTCCGATATCGTGATATACCCAGACGTGCATTTGGGATTTCGCCGCCTCTGGCTATTCGTAAAATGCCGCTTTTTTGTATCATTTTCTTTATAAAAGAAAGTAATATTTCAAAATTTGCCGCCCTAGGCCATGGCCCGGGTAACACCCTATATTAAATCCACGCCTGGACATACCCATATTTAAGACATCGTAGTAACAATAATTTTTAACTTCTGCCTAGTCAAATCTCTTCATTTATCGTTTGATTATAAATTCTAATAGTTTGTTGTCAAAGAAACTTTTTTTTTCAAGCCAAAAAACAGGTGACGCCCCTATTCTCCAATTGCACCAATAATTTAAACGAACAAGTACTAGTATTTGGAATACTTCACATAAAATTTGAAAGTATTTATTTGCATATGTAATCGCCCGACAGTAAAATTCTTAAAGAATTTTGAAGTTTTTTCTAAATGATCGTAAGTCTTCCAAGTAAAAAGGGTAACTTTAAATATTTTACTTAACCCGGTAAGAACCTTGCATTAAAAGGCATTAAAAATGTTGAATCACTAAGAATGTCGGTTCTGTCCTTTGCTTTTTAGTCCTCATCAGGCGGCGAAAATATTAAGATTACAATCCCTTTTAAAGCCGATCGGTACTATCAGACGTAACCTGCAATGAATTAAAACCACAGTTGTCATTTGAAGCATTGGAACGCGCTCCAGAAGCATGAAATTTGAAAAATGTAGTAGCACTATATAGAAAGAATACATCTCTTTATCGTAAAATGTTCGCTCCATTCAAATTTTCATTACAAAAATGTAAAATCATAATAAAAAATTGTTTTTCACCGTAACCATCTGTGTGGAAATTAATCTTGACATCGTAAATGACCGATGCTATAGGATTTAAAAAGCTTTTCACCTCATTATTATTCGAAAAAGAGTTAATAAATGTTGCAAAATGTGCTAATTTAAAGTTGTCGGCGCTATAGGAACAGAAAGGGATTCAATTTAAGAGGAAACTTCTACTCCTATGAAGATTAAAAATTGGAGAGCAAAAACGAGATCCAGAAATATTCAATATTTCTCACGTTACCACTGGATGCATGCAATTTTTCAATACTTTTTAATGCAAGCCTTCTTACCGAGAGACTTGACAAAAATTGGTTATTGAACAACAAAGTTTAATTTTTCTTATATAACTGTCAGTGATTCCATCTATTTTAATACTCAAATTCATTGAAACCGTCATAAATGAATGTAATAACCAGTCCTTTGCATCCACCGTGTGTGTGTGGCAGTGGTTCTCTTACAATCCGGAGGGGAAATGTCTATGAAACGAATCCCATAAGTGGCACGCCGATTTGAACGCATCAATTCGAATTTTATATTCTCATGGCTGTTATATTTTTTACAAAACAAAAATGACTAATTATACATTTTTTTAGATCAAACTCAGAATTTAAGCCTTTTTTAAAGAATGGGCTTCATTTTGTATGGCGGAATCAACCCGAAATGTCTTTCTAAAGACACTTTGCTGTGATATTTTGAAAATTAGTAGAAGCTTTTAATTCTTTGAATGACAGCCTACTCATGAAAAAATCGTCAGAATGTGTATTTGTTTTAAAAAATTGATTACATAATTGACAAACAGCAACTATTCTTAACTTCTTGTAAGCGCACATTAATACGTGTTGTATTTTATATAAAATTTATGGATTCTGAGTAGATGAGCAAGGCGGGTTCTAACGCAAGATTCCTACCTTACCGGCATCGAGAGGCTTCAAACTGTAGAGGTTCGTGTCCGTGCTAATTTTTTTGGAAAAACGGGTTCGTGTCCGTGCTAAGCTTTGAGATCGTTCTCGAAGGGTCCTGATGACGTCACGATTGCGCAATAGTCTGTATCCAAATTAATGTAAACAGGTTCAAGGTTATTGTGAGAAAAACAAGAATGATGTCTTGCTTCCTTCGAGATAAGACGTTCGTTAAATGCGCAAAAGATGCAGGTATATAGGTGAAATTTAATATGGAGAGCTACGTATGACATCCTGTTTTGACTATTAATTTGATTTATTGCTTCCTGATAGATGATACTTCAGCTAAAAATTCCTGCCTGTATTTGTTAAATGCGCAAAAGGTGCTGGTGGACAGATGACATTTGGTATGAGGGTTATGCATTGCATCCTGTTTGGATTATTAATTTGATTTAAAAATTCCTGATAGATGATGCTTCAAGTAAAAATTCCTGCCTGTGAAAAACATTCTTCTGCAGTATAGAATCTTCGAGAAAAAATTATAATTAAAAGAAGATATATTTAATGTTAATCGAAGGTAAGAAAGGAATAAAAAAGCATTTCTTATGGTAGGTCATATACTCAAGTATGCCTGTCGCTTTATTCTGGTATCAAGTAGCAAGCGAGGACCAGAGATAACAGCCACACGCGTTTAAACTCACAGAAGCATTCATACATCGGCAGTCTGAGGCTGCACACATTTCATTATCCCATGCTATCCTTCTGTAGAGAGCTTACCGCTCCTTATGTCATGCAACGATATTCGAGCTGAGGTCGCATGCTTTTTTATCCACAGATAAATGCTCGCTTTTCAGTTTTAATTTAGAAAGATCAGTTTTTTACCAATCACACGCTAAAGATTTTAAATAAAATTTAAAAAAAGCAACAAATTAATATAATATTTGAAATTTTTTCAATCATCCACTAAGACTACTATTCGACTATAGAGAATCAAGGATGACTTGATTGTTCTAGAACAATTAGACAAAGAGGGAGATATGTTACTAGACAAGGATAACAAATGTGCATCTATAAAAGGGCGCTTTGCATACATTTCCCTTAGTTGTCATCAAGTATTTGTTGAATACACACAAGCCTAAAAAAGTGAAGAGAAGTGAAAATTAATACAGAGATTTTGAACTGTTTTCGTGTTTTATACAATTTATTATAAAAACTTTTCCGAACATTCTTTTAAAAAATTATTACGAACTTCAACATATTCCGCCTGTGCAGTGAAGATAGGCAACCTGGTATCTCTTAAGAATCGGTTAGTGCACCTTCTATGGTTTTTTCAATTTAAACTATTTAAATTTAAAATCAAATTAAATTACATTTTTTAAAAATTTAAACTCAGTGCAATTCGTTGAAAATATTATTTGTGAAATTGTTGGAGTCGATAAGTCACTTCATAGCGAAAATTTTGTTTCCAGTTTTCTGGTAGCCATCGAGTGATTAAACAAAATGCACTCACTGGACTGCAAAAAACTTATTCAAATTTATGAAGATACCTATGAAATGTTGCTTCTCTCTAGGGGGAAAAAATAAATTGCAGTCAACAATTGGTCTACTGACATCCAAAAACCGCACATTCAAGAAACTTACGAAGAGTGGAACTGGCGTACATGAAGGTTTGGATAGGAAAGGAGACAGAATCAGATGGCAGGATCTGGAGTATGCTTTTAAAAGTCGAGTCAGAACAGGTTTGGTTATAAATATTAAAGATTTAGATGATATTCTCATGGATGCAAAAACAATGAATACACATAGACTAAAAAATGCTTTGAAAAATTTTGTGGGGGGGGGGCTTAAAAACGAATGTTATTCTTGCAGCAAGATTTAGTGCTATAGAAGAGGATAAGGAAATCGAATCAATAAAAATTTTTAATACTAGAAATGAACTTATTTTAGAAGCAACCGAAATAAATGAATGGTTTGAAAGTAAGGTCAGAGAGCAACTTTTAACTAAAGTAGAAGAATTCCAGCAAAAAAAGTCTGGCTGGAGATTGAAAGAGATTATAAATTGAAATGTGAATGTAAATAAATACGCACCTTTTGCAATAGGCTCATCAACTTTCATCCGATTACCTAAATTTATTAAAGAAAAAAGAGCAGTTGTAAATGTTGAGAACAGTGATGAATAATGTTTTCTCTGGTCGGTAATGGCCGCTCTTTGTCCTGCTGACAGAGATTCTAATCCCGTCTCTTCCTATCCACATTTCGATACGCTCTTGAAACGTGATGGAATCAACTTTCCCATGACTTCAAGATATCAAAAAATTTGGAAAAATGAATCAATTGCGTATAAATGTTTATGGCATAGAACATGAGGAAAATAAGAAAAAGGATGAGATTGTCCCCCTGTATATAAGCAATGAAATATCAAAATCCCCTACAATTCACTTGCTAATAATTGATAATACTGATTTTGATAATGATAACCATGACTCTGAAAGTAATCCAGTGTATTATTTTGAATGGATTAAAAATCTCTCAATTAAGCAGTTCACAATTTTCGAAAGGAAAACGTTATATATTCTTTTGTGACAGGTGCTTGTGTCACTTTAAATTTGAAAAATCTCTGATTAACCATAGTGCTGATTGCGAAAATCAGAATCATTGTAGAGTTATGCTTCCAACAGAGGGGGATGGTAGGAACATATTAATGTTTAAAAATCACAGATACAAAGAAAATGTACCATTTGCAGTATATGCAGATATTGAATGTTTCCTGGAACCAGTTACAAATTCACAAACAGATAAAGCTGGATATCAAAAGCATATCCCTACTAGTGTTGCGTATTATACAAAATGCAGTTTTAATGATTCAGCCTCAGAGCCTAAAGTATACAGTGAAAAGGATTGCATTGAATGGTCTATGAAAGTATTTAAAGATTTAACAGTAAAAGTAAATTATCGTTTGGAAAATCCAGTACCATTGGAAAAATTAACTTCGAAGCAAAAACAAGATTTTCAAAATGCAAAATTGTGTCACATTTGCGAAAAAGGTTTTAAGAAAGACGATGTAAAATATCGCGACCATTGTCACTTTACAGTAAAGTACCGTAGTCCAACACATGGAAGCTGCAATATTAATTACAAAGACTCTCATATCATTCCAGTAGTTTTTCATCATTTATCTGGCTACGACCCACACTTTTTCACTAAAGAATTAGCTGACTACATTGATAGTTGAAAGAAATTAGAGGAAGGCAGTTTATCTCCAAAAGAGGCATTTTATTCCAAATTAAACGATTGCCACATTTCTGGTGAGGATTATCAACACGCTCGTACAGTATGGGAAGCGTTTAATTTGCAAAATTTAGGGCAGTATGCCGATTTGTACCTCAAAACCGATGTTTTTACTTTTGGCTGACATTTTTGAAAATTGTAGAAAATCTTGTTTTGCAACATATAAATTAGATCCATTGCATTATTACACAGCACCGGGACTTTCTTTTGATGCAATGCTAAAGTACACTGGAATCGAACTACACTTACTGACTGATGTAGAAATGCTACTCTTAATTCAGAAAGCAATCAGAGGTGGCGTTTCACAATGCTCAAACCGTTTTGCAAAAGAAAACAATAGATTTATGGGGGAAGATTTTAATTCATGCGATCCAGAATCATACATTTTTTATTTGGATATTAACAATCAGTATGGTAAAGCTATGAGTGAGTTTTTACCATATCAAGATTTTGAATGGTTTGAAAATTTCAAAAATGATCCAAACTTTTTCAATGTGCCCGATGATTCCCCTGAAGGTTACATTCTTGAAGTGGATCTAGAATATCCTGAAGAACTTCACGATTTGCACAAGGACCTTCCATTATGTCCAGAACACTTTGTGCCTCCTGGTTCAAAAAGTCAGATTCCAAAATTAGTATCCAATTTGCTACTAAAGAAAAACTATGTACTACATTACCGAAACCTAAAAATGTACTTGCAATTAGATATGAAACTAACTAAAATTCATCGAGCGTTAAAATTCAAGCAAAAAAGCGTGGCTAAAAGAATATATTGATTTAAACACTGAACACAGAAAAAGAGCAAATAATGAATTTGAGAAAAATTTCTATAAATTGATAAACAATTCCGTTTTTGGAAAGACAATGGAAAACGTTAGGAAGCACAAAGATGTTACGCTTCTGACCAAATGGGAGGGGAGATATGGAGCAAAAACTCTAATTGCTAAACCAAACTTTCATAGCTGTACCATATTTGATGAAAATATGGTCATTATTGAGATGAGCAAACCAAATAGTTTTTCAATAAACCTATCTACATTGGTTTCACAGTCCTTGATATCTCAAAATTATCACGTATAATTTTCATTACAACTATATTCTACCAAATTTTGGAAATTCTGCAAAATTTCTATATACAGATACAGACAGTCTCATATATTATTTCACTGTTCTCAACTTTTACGAATATATTAAACGAGACATCCATAAATTTGACACCTCAGATTATTCACCAGACAATGTTTACGGAATTCCTCTAAAAAATAAAAACTTTGGAATTAATGAAAGATGAATGCAACGGAAAAATAATGACCGAATTTGTGAGTTTGAGATCAAAATTATATGCATATAAAGTTTTGGATGAAGAAGAAGATATGAAAAAAGAGAGCCAAAGGTATAAAAGGATCAACATTGAAAACCATAACATTCGATGATTATAAGCAGACTCTCATTTCTTGTCATAATCTGATTAAAACTCAACACCGAAGCCGAAAGCACGAAGTGCACACCATCATCCAAGATAAGATTGCTCTCAGCTGGCATGATGATAAACGAATGCTGCTCCCCGGTACTACAGATACTCTTCCATGGGGATGTAAATATAGAGCCTATGACCCTATGGAAGTCGATGCAATGTAAAAAAATGTATATAATTATGGATTATTTGTATATATGTAAAAAAAATTGCCATTGTCGGCTACTAAGATTGTAATATATGAGAAAAAAAAACAAACGAGGTGAAATATGAGTGGAGGAATGAGAGAGATGGAATATACTGTATATAAACCTAAGCTAGTAAAAATTGTATATACGAGTGTAGGAGTGAGAAAGATAGAGATAGAATATACTCTATATATGAGTGTATGAGTGAGAGAGACAGATTATATACTGTATATAAAGCTTATTGTATCAGATTTATAGTATGCAGTGGTTGGAATGAAAATAATATTTTGTAATATAGATATAATGTAAATTGTATATATGTAAAAATTATTAGAAGGAATCGAAAAAAACTGTATAATTGTTTGTAAAAAACATAAGTTATTGAAAAATAAAAATAGTTGAATATAAAACGGTGTTTTTTATTGAATACAACCCTGAAAAAAATATAATTTTAAGTGAATTTCTTTAAATTAAAAATCATTTGCTTCAATTGAAATTGAAAAAAAGTTAAATGCAGATCATTTTTCTTAAACTAATTTAGCTATCGGATGCAACCTGATCCAGCAGAAATAATCTTCCAATGCTGAGGACGACGTTTCTTGAAGGCACAATGCCAATGATGTTCACTGACCTAACCATTCGCATATCTACTACTCGCACTTATTATAAGGACAAGGAACTCTGAGAAAAAACACAAGTTTCTTTTCATTTGCTTTTTTATTTAATTTCCAAAAAAATCAGTACATTATATGCTTAAAAATACGTAGATTATATATATATGGAAAAAAACATTTCGTATATCTATAAATATAAATAATTATCAGTGTATAAGTACTCTTCTGAAATTATCCAATCTTCCAATAAAATTACATTTTCAATTGTGCAATTGGAAAAATTTTTATACATATGATTCGTACATATAATATCTTTAAGTTCATACATCTCACGCAATCTCTGCAGTGAAGGACATTTCAGATCTAGAAGGTCAACAATTTCACATGATATTTCCACAAATTGTTTCAACCAAGTCTTTTTGTCCAATCTTTTTACATAAATTGTTGTTGCATCTTCTAAAGTATCTTCGAGTTTTACAGGTACTAAAGAATACGGTAATTTACCAACATTCCATGGTAACCCTACCGAAAAGAATCTTTGAGTATATACTAAAAATTCTTTAGGTCAAAGAAGCTCAGAGAAATTCTCCACAGGCAGTCAGGTAGATATTTTTAAAGGTCCAGGAAGCTCGTTTAAATGGTCTGAAGGCTTTAAAATATTCTTTCCGAAATTGAAATAAGAATACGATCATAAATAACAAGCAGAGAGGCTATCTCAATAGAGTAGCCGACACTCAAGGGTCCTGACTTCAGATATCTAACTTTTTTTTTTAATGCTTAAAATTCGAATTAATTGAACGTTTCTCGTAAATGGAATGAGATACGCCAAAAAAGACAACATTTTTGAATTTAACTAGAAAATTGTATATCAGTATATAAGTTATAATTATAAATAAG
>NC_046666.1:116343628-116349954 GCF_010883055.1 Belonocnema kinseyi | reverse complement strand
ATTACCGTCGCACCACTCTTGAAACGACCACTAAAAGGATCTTGAAAAGGACCCAAATCTCTCAAACTATCTCCGAGACTATTTTGTTTCAAATCGACTTTGTTTGTAGACTCCAATGGGGCAAGCTATTTCGCTAAAGAAAGCTCAGAGATTTCTTTCGGTAGGGAATCTATGATGATTGTGCTCTGTCCATTCGTTTATAGACTTATATTTTGGTGGAACGTCTTTCCACATGCAGGGTGGTTGAAAGAGGAAAGAATATGGTATTTTGCCTGTTTCATCAGAGAGTGGTAATATAGCCAATTCTTTCAATATAAATTTATTTTCTGGCAACTTGAAGCCCTGCATATCCACCAAGTACTGCATCTTGAATGCAACTAAATTATTTTCTAATTGGTTACAGCATCTTTATACCAACTTTTTTACCACCCCACTTATTGGTTTATACTCAACTATACGATCATGCAAAATTAAGAAATATGCCGATGTTTGAGCGGGAAAATTTTCACTAGTTTGAAATTCCAAACGAACGTCAACTGGACCGTATTTCAGTGACTCATTCAATCACTACTAGAGGTGCATGATCTATAAATTCTCTTCTCGATAGCAGTGGTTGTGGTTCTTTACCATAGTAATTAGCTTGAAAGTTTGTATACATTTCATGAAGAAGAGCATACTGATTTCCATTAATATCAAGATTCAAATTACTATAAGGATAACACAGATCATTTAAAAATAGTTTTACATTAGTCAAATTGCAATGATCAAACTTGCTACAGTTTCTAGTAGTATTATATTTTCTGTTTGTCTGAAATCCTAGTATAACAAATCTCGGTTTTTCCAATTGTGTTGAGGTTTTTACAGTCCAAATATGGTTTGAAGTCACTGGAACTAGGGGATATTCATATAGTTCCCAAGTTCGAAAACTTATTGGAATAGATTGATCTTTTTCAATATATTTTAAAAACAGAAATTTTCGTGAATCAGACAGTCTAACGCTAGACAATAACCACTCTATTTTATTGATTTCAATTTTATACTGCTCAAGAGGAGCTGTTTGCAAGATGGCATTTGCGTTACTTTGTGATCTGGTCAAAATGAGTTCATGTTTAGCCTTGACAATGATTTTGTGATAATCTTTAGCAAAACAAATAGCATGCTAAGAGGTATGGCTACATCAAAGTAGCCAGTGACGTTTGTTAGTGATTGATTGTTATTATCTTTTTTCATCATCAAGATTAACAGTAGCGCATTCATATTTACGTGGTCCACCCTTTGGTAATCTATTTCGCAAATTTCAGTAAATCTGCATCAGTCAAGGCTCGATGAGGTAGTTTCACTTTGATTTTTTTTTCTTGACTTGCGTTTGAGTCCTACTCCATGTTTATATAGTTTTAGATGAAGCCCTAATCCTTGTCTATATGGCTTTAAGTATAGACCTTTTCCTAAAGCAATGACTTCCATCGTTTCATTATGTCGTTTACTCTCTGAAAGTTGTTGTTTTGCCGAATTTGCATCATTCACAGCTTTAGCTATTCCCGCAGCTCCGCCAGCTAGTGCTCCAGCAGCACTGAGACCCGCAAAAACAGGTATGAGGAAGGGTAAAAATCCTCCCACTTTAGCTGGTACAGGTATAATACGAGGTTTATTCACATTTCTTCTTCCACCATCCTTCATCACAGCTATGCGTGCGCCTCTGAGTGCAGATTTTATGGTAGTTTGTGCATCATTGCTTGAAATCCTAGACTTTTTAGCTGCAGCAACAATTTTTCGCAGTGTAGTGGTAGCTCTTCTGTTCTTGCTGAGATCCATCCCAAATCTTGATTTCACCTTCATTGCGTTTGTAACTCCCCAAGCGGCTGCCTTTTCATCGATGCCAGCGCCTGGAGCAAAGACACGTTTCCAAGCTTTTCAGCTAATACACTGTCAGCTGAGTTTTTTAGCCTCTATATTTTCTCTATTTTGTGAGTAGGCTATATCGTGCTCTTTTCAAGCAGCGTCCAGTGGATTGATTTCCGGATCACCTCGTGCTAATCGTTTGGCTTGTTTCGTACCTGGGCCACTGTACAGGTAACCAAGCAAATGCAATTCAAACGGCAAATTGTTGATGATGCTGTTGAGCAAGCCTCTCCCACGTCTTCCTTGCTTCACGGTTCGTTTAGGACTGACTTTTTTGCCTCTGTGAACGATCATATCTATGCAAGCAACACTGTCAGATTGAAGAGTGGACCTATATAACCAAGATATTTATAGGTTTTCCATCCAGTCTTTGTCAAAATGCAGTTTGAAGCACAACCTGTGAAACTACCTATTCAGAATTTTGATTCACTTATTCAAAACGAGAATAGAGAAAAACGGCATGGACATTTGCAACCAAACAGCATACGAGCTATATTTTGTGGACCTTCCAACTGTGGAAAGACAAATACTTTGCTGGCTCTACTGATACATCCAAATGGTTTGAGATTTGAAAATATTTACATCTACTCAAAATCTCTAAAGCAACCAAAGTATTAATTTTTGGAAAAAGTCCTTCAAGCAGTAGATGGCGTTGAGTACTATCCTTCCAATGAGGACGAAGAGGTTATAATGCCAAGTGAAGCGAAATCCAACTCAGTAATTGTATTTGATGATGTGGCTTGTGAGAAACAAGATAATATAAGAGCATTCTTTTCTATGGGCAGACATAAGGATGTCGACTGTTTTTACTTGAGTCAGGCATGTGCTCATATTCCTAAACATCTTGTGCGTGACAATGTTAATTTACTTGTGTTATTTAAGCAAGATGAAATGAATCTAAAGCACATTTATGATGATCATATAAATACTGATATGACTTATTCACAATTTAAAAATGTGTGTTTAACATGCTGAAATAATGACAAGTATGGATTCGTTGTAATTGACAAGCATAGAAATCTTAACCAGGGTAGATATAGGAAAGGTTTTGATTGTTTCATAAATCTGAAAAAATAATATATACATGTGTAATGATCAATATAAAAACAGTCACACCTTATACGTTGATGCATCAACATTTCTTCGCGTCAGGAGAATCTTCAAAAGCAAAAGAATATTTTCCAATAAATTTCTAGAGCTAGTGAATCAATTCGAAGAAAACAGATTAATAAAGTTGATCAAAGAAACAGTTCAGCGCACATTAAGTGACACTTTTAAACCCATTGTTAATCCACTCGAGAAAATTGTTGGCGGTTTCAAGAATATGAAAAATGTTGAACCAATTAGATGGAAAGAAGAAGCATAGAATAAAGCTGAAGAAAGTATTGATGGCGATGATTTGTCATATAAATCAATTAATGGCGGTGAGGAAGAAGCAGATGAGAATGTAGATCCCAGTAAGTTAGAGACATCAACTGCTAGTAAAGCTGAAAACAACTCTGAAATACCTACATCTTCATGGATTAATGATGATGCAAACAAGTATCTCATATTGTTAGGCGAACGTATTAGAGACCTCGATAATGTGTATCGAGTAAGAAAATTAACGAAAGATAGATTAATGATTGGAGATTCTCAGATAAGTTTAAGTCAGAACTATATTCAGGTGAGTAATTCGAATTTTCCCAAAAGTAAAGGCTTGCTTGAACTTTTATTTAAAAAAGTACCTCAAGAGTCCTCTCTAATTCCCAGTGATCTTGAAAATTATAGACAAATTGTTATTGCAACAAACTTATATAAAAAACATTATAAACCAAATGGAGAAATTCGTGACAGTAAGGCCTTTAAATATAAAAACTTTATAATGAAATTAATTACTCCATCTCCACCAAAAAATTCAAATAGACGGAGTAAAGACGGGAAATCATTATCAGGTGAAGGTATGATCCCACAATACATGATTGCTAGAGAGAAAAATCTAATGGATTATATTTACTGGGATGATCCGAATGAATTTGTAGACCGATTACGCTTACTCCTAGCGTCTCAAGCAGCTGGTAATCTAAGTCACACTAACGAAATTATATCAATAATCGAAGAACTACGAGAAGCTGAAATTATATATTAATGGATGTTTATCAAGATTTTCATCATTTTCAAGATGAGCATCGATGTATTTGGACGCCATTCCGAGCGAGCACAGAGTACAAGGCGCGGTCCTCCTGGAATTGGCTTGAGTCACATCTGAAGGAAATTATGATATTAATAATAAGAGGCTGAATAAAGTGGCTGAAGCTCAAGAACTATATGATGCTGTGAATATCAATACGATGCAACATATGATACAGCGTGAACTTCAGACTATATATGATGTTGTAGCTTCTTTGCGAACTGAAGTAGTCAATAATACAATGATGATTGAAACTCTCGAAAATTTCACAGATAAACTTTTTAAAAATGCGAAAATTGATGTTGAATCAATTCAAAAGCTAGTGTATCGAAATTCTGAGCTCGTTAGTCAATCAGACACCAGTCTGAATGCACTCAAAAATGGACACCGAGAAGCTGCAGTTGGTAAAGGAGCTGCACAAACCAGCTAGACGAAATTACGAACGTCGTCATTTCGTAATTCGTGGCATTGATGAGACCTGGCAAACTGATCTTGTTGAAATGCAACCATACGAGAGAGTAAAGAAAGGATACAAGTACATGTTAACGGTAATTGACATATTTTCAAAATTTGCTTGGTCTGTCCCCGTTAAATCCAAGAAGGGAGAAGATGTAGCTGCAGCAATGGAATCTGTACTTAATGAGGGGCGCATACCGAAAAATTTACAAGTTGATAGAGGAAAAGAATTTTACAATTTCGCAATTTGAAAATCTTATGAAGCGATACAAGATAAATTTGTACTCGACGTTTAGTTATTTAAAAGCGTCCATTTGCGAGCGATTCAATCGTACATTAAAGAATAAAATGTGGATGCAATTTACCTTACAGGGGAATTACAAGTGGATAGATATTTTGAAAGATTTAGTTTCATCTTACAATGATAGTAGACATCAGACTAGATTATCAAGGTAAAGCTATTGCAGGTAGTTTTTATAAACAAGAACTAGGCAAAGTTAGACATCCAGATATTTATCTTGTGGAGAAAGTACTGAAAAAAGAGGAAATAAGTTATTTGTAAAATGGTTAAGTTTCGATGGCTCACACAATAGTTGGATAGATAAGTCTAGTTTATAAGTGTGTGTATATATATATATATATATATATATATATAAAATTTGTCATAAGGACAACCGCAGGATTTCGCCAGGAGTGGGTGCTAATCTGGAAAATTGCACCCGCTCCCAGCGAAATCGCAGTAAAATTTCAGCCACAACCACGTCTCAAGACCGTGAGATAGGTGGTTACAGTCTGTAACGGAATCAATACGACGACCCAGCAAAAGCCTTGTGCACCCTAAGAACGCGGAGCGACCCAAGGACTACCGCCTTCTGCATTTTTCCCGCAAGTGTTCTAGCATATTGTTGACACGCAGGGATGCTTTTTAGGCCATTAGCGAGTGAAAGCTTGGCACCTCCAAGAGCGCCGATGACAAGGACGATTAGTTTAACAGAATATTCCGGGTACAATCGTTGCAACTCCCTTATAAGGTCTTGACACCTCTCTTTCTTTTCATTCTCCTTGGCTATGCTGTTTTTGTTAGCTGGCACGCCCTGCAGCTATCATCAGGAATGCCTTGGCTCAAAATGTGACAACGGTACGTTAAGGTGGAAATAACACCGTTTTGGCATGCAAAAATGAAACCCTCCGTACCAGACTTCAATCCGGGCGATTCAAGGAAAGGAAACGTTAGCTCACAAGACATTGACTGATCCTTCACATTTCTGTGGAAGATACCGTGCATCCTCTTATCGAGGAGCTGTTCACGAAAGTTTTTCTCTTGTGCTTTCTTAATCCGGGCTTTCAGGAGTGAGTACTCGAGATAGATAAGATTTGATGCATTTTGCTCACCTCTAATACTGACCACCTTGCCGGCGTGAGATGTACAGTCGCATAACCTTTCTTGTCCCGATATCAAGGGATCTGAGCTCATTCTTCGTCCATGGAACTACTCCAAATGAATAGAGTACTACCGGGACGGCAAGCATGTTCGTTGCAGATACTTTGTTCCTCGCGGACAGTTCGGAAGACCAAATCTGCCGGATGAGACGTTTGTATATGCTTCGGAGAGTATCCTTTATAGATGTCACATCTTGAATGCGGCTCTGTGGCACGCCAGGTATGATTAAAAAATATATGTATCAGAATCCTTTAAGGAAGAGTGGGACGATGGTCGTGGGGGCTAAAGCGTATGCTTTGGACCCACTCCTTCGGCTTGCGGGTTCGATTCCCGCCTCGCACTCTGGAAGAGTCTCGGTGG
>NC_046666.1:116318227-116343528 GCF_010883055.1 Belonocnema kinseyi | reverse complement strand
TTCCACCACCAAGTAAGTGTGTGGAGGGTGTGTAAAGGAATAAAGAAGGTGTAAGAAAAATGTAAACCCTTAGGGGACACATTAGAAGCTTCCACTGTGTGAATCCTTTAAGAATTGTACTGTCGGGGGATTTTGGTCAAAAATGGTATCCAAAAACAAGATATTTGCATCCCATTATTCTCGTTCATCTCAAAAAACCTTTATAAATTTCTTATTTTTCCTATGTATAAAAAACTCTTAAACTCCATTGATTAGCAAATCTTTTTGGTGAGATTTAAGGTGATCTCTTTTTTAAACAAATCTAATTGAAAAAGTAGATTTCTACTTCTATCAATTGCCGATAATAATTTCGATTTATGTCTTTTTACCTTTACTTTCAATAACAGTTGTTATTTTGTATAATACGTCAATTTTTTCATAATAAAATATAATTAATCACAATTTAATCATTCTTAAAATGTTTCCTGTGTTGTAAAAAAATTATCTGAATTCAATCTTCAAAATTGTCTGTAAATACATTTAAAGTTTTTATGTAATTATTTAAAAAGATTATTAATACTTTAAATTTTCAGAAAAAATATAAGTCAACAATTATTTTAATGTTTCAATGGAAAGAATTGTTTATTCCTTTTTATGTTGTAAACTGAATAATCTATTGACGGCTTAATTTTTTTCCAACAAATGAAAGTACATACGGATTGAATTTAAATGGTTTTGAATTAAGTAACATAAATAATTGATTACTGGCATTAAGGGGGTCGTCTAGTGTGAAGGCTGCTTTAAAATGCTTTTTTAGAGGTTTTTTTCTAACAACATTATAATAAAATAATTTATGATCCGTATATGATTTTTATTGACATTTGAACAAACTTTCGGAATTTTTTAAAGCTAATATATTGTATGAAATAGGAGGTACACCGCCCAACAGGAACACTTATAAAAAAAGAGTTGCCCCACTGCTGCCATGATTCTGGCTGTTCTGCTTATCTGAAATTAAAGAACCAAACATGATTTCATTTGTGAGACTTGTGGCTCTACATGGAACTAAAATGAAGTCAGAATTTTAAAAAATAATTTTTTTCACGCATTAGAAAAAAATGTCAATATTTCGCACTTTTTCCGAGAAAAACGCGTTTGAAAGTTATTGTATATAATTTATAATAAAAAAATCTCCTCACCACCAATCTGCTCTGCCTGGACCATACAGTACACCTTCCGCTTGTTCAACGAATACGCAATCTAATACACAAAAGAGCCAGGTAGAAGCTGAGTTCGAGTATATTCGATGCGAAAGCCAGCGCTACCCCGCCCTGTTAAACGGGCTCCCGTGCGTTCCGTATACCTGGTCCGGTTTGCGGTTGTAACTTCTGAACGGTTGCTGATTTCGAAAAATCCTTTTACCCACGTCTTCTACACATGTTTGAAATATAAATTATTTTTAAAAAATATTATAAAAAATATTTTTTGCAAATTTATAGATTTTTAACCCGTCTTTGGGAACTAAAGTTCCTAGCAGGTTTGAAGAAATTTCTTATTTTAAATTTCTACATTCAGTTATAATTATTTAATTTTCTAAAATGTTTGCGACGGTGTTAAATGACTATCTCAATTCCAGTTTCAAAATTATATATACATACGTTTTAATTTTTCCAAAAATTTGTATAAAAGGTTATTATTGATTCAAATTTTAAATAACGAAATTAAAAAATTTTAAGATATACCATAAATTAAAGATTATCCGAAAATTTCGATTTAAATAATTGTTTAATGCTTTTTATGTTTCGAAATGATTAATTATTATTTGAGTATATTACAAGTTAAATTTCCTGGCATGATTGCAAATGATTATTAATAAATCCTAACAAGAAAAAATTAAGGTTTAAATTTTTTTAAATGTAAAATAAAAATAATTTAATTGTTTCAATGAAATTAATGGTTTGACGCTTTTTATATCGTGAACTATTTAATTTATTATTAGCTGAGTAACTTTGTTGACAATATCAAAGTACATAAAGATTAAATTTAGATTGTTTTAAATTAAGTAACATGAATTGATTATTTCCTGTCAGAGTATGTAATTGAATATTAGCTATTACTTTCACAATAAAAGTTTATTTTTTATTTTAAATACCTTCATTACAACTATACTATTATTATTATTATTACACCATTAAGCCATTTCCCTTTCGGGGAAATTAGTATCTTTATTAAATTAGTATCAGATTAGTATCTGAATTCTGATTTCGAAATCATATGAACATATATATTTTTACATTCTCATCCATAATGAGAACGTAAATATTAGTTTTATGCGAAAAATCACTTTCGCGGCTTTCGTCAAATGTCGACGTTTTGAGGCCCCCTGAGTCAGAAAAACAAGTTTTTACGTAGGTGTCCCTCTGCCTGTTCGGCGTCGTCGTTGTTGTTGTCTGTATACCGGATAACTTTTGAAAGACTATTCGGGTTGGATTGTGCTTTAACACATATTTTCAGAGACCAAAAAGAAAGATCGAGTTCGTTAACCAACATTTTTGATACAACAACTTATCCCGATTACTTTTTTTGGATAAAATAAAAATGAACAAAGTTATAGGATTTTCAATTTCCAAAAAACCAAACGAAAATGGACATTTGAAGCCAAAAAAAGGGTGATATGGAAAAAAGTCAAGAGTAGAAAAACGTTATTTTTTCAAGACCCTACAAAACTATATCTTTAACTTTTTGAATTTTGTTAAAAAGCAATTGAAAATTCAAATTTTGATCGCATAAAAAATAATGAATTATTACATTCTCATATGAGAAGGTATTATTTTTTAGCGAAAAATTACTTTCGCGTGTTTTGTCAAATATCGACCATTTTTCATAAAAATTTAAAAAGTTGGAACAAAGAAAGACACGAAAAGAGATAGATGCTTGTGTTTTATTGGTAAAAAACAACATTTAAAAGAATGAAAATTAAATTTGCGTACAATGGATACAATCTAAGTGAATAAATAAGACAAAATTCATTCAACCAAAAATATTTACAAAATTTTTACGAATTTTTTTTTATAGGAAGCGTAGCTTTTTTAGAATTTTTAAAAATAAATAATTCTTAAAATTGAGTAACATAAATTAATTATTTACTTAAAGGGTACATAATTGAATATGGAACATAATTTGCATAATACAGTTAATTAATATTTAAAATTCCAAAATTTAATTAAATAATGTTTCAAATTAATCTGATGTTGTAAAATGAGTATTTGCATTCAATTTAAAAAATATGTGTTTTAATTTTTTTCTGGGATAAGTATGTATGTATGTATGTATGTATGTATGTATTTAATCTCTCCCTTTTACGGGTTTGAGGGCCTCTGCTCCCTGTACATATATTTACAATTCCATCCTTAGCCTAACTAAATTACTAATTATATTCTACTCTTTCGCATTACGTAGTATTAGTTTTAAAGGTTATCAATAATTAAATATATAGAAATGTACTTTCAAATTTACAGAATATATAATTTAAAAATTATTAGAATTTTTCAATGAAACTGATTGTTTAATGCTTTTTATATTGTGAAATAATTAACTAATTATTATATGATTAATTTTTTCAAAATATTAAATTAAATAAAGATTAAAATTTAGTTTCTTAAAATTAAGTAACATAAATTAATAATTTATTTGAAGGTTATATAATTGAATATTGGATATAATTTTCATAATTAAAGTTTATTTATATGAAAACACCCCTGTTTTAATTACATAATTATTTTAACGATTCTGATGTTTTAAAATGGATATATGCATTCATTTTTTGAATTTATATGTAAATGTGTTTTAATTTTTTTGAAATTAGTATAAACGGTTGTTAATAAATCAAAGTTCCAGAAATTAAAGTAAAAATTAAAATAATTTCAATATCTAAATGAAAATTATAGTTTAATGCCTTCCACGTTATGAACAGATTAAATAATTATTTACTTCAGGTTTATGTAATTGAATATTGTCCATAATTTTTATAATAAACTTCTGTGAATGTTTAAAATATCCTCTTTCCAATTACATTATTCTTGTAAACTTATGCAATGTGAAATGAGCATCTGAATTGTGATTTCGAAATTATGTGCAAATATATTTTAATTTTTCCTGGAATAGTTTAAAATGTTATAAATAACTCAAATTTTTAGAAAAATTTAAAGTAAAGTTACTTGAATGATTCACTGAAGATAATTCTTCAAAGTTTTTTATGTTATGAGCTGATCTATTACTTAATCGCCGATTAGTTTTTTTCAATATTAAATAGCATGAAGATTGAATTTTAGTTTTTCTCTATTTAGCAGCAAAGGTTAATTATTTATCTTAAAGTGATATGATTTTTTTTTTAATGCTTATGATTTTGTGGAATGAGTATCAGAATTCAATGTTCAGAATTATATGTACATATGTTTTCTTTTCAAATCAGTGTAAACGCTAATTAATAATTGAAATTTTTAGAAATGAAAAACAAATAAATGATTATTCGAAAATTGGGTCAATGATGTCTATTATAATTTAAAAAATACAAAATGTCACGTTTTTGTTACTTTCTATTCGTTACTTTCTGTTTTGAATGCCATCCGCATGCTCGCGTGTTAGTTTAAATTTTTGATTTAAACTGAAAATAACACTTTTCTCACCTTCTACTATCCTTTCTTTGTTTTTTTGCCTGAAGCCTAAAGTTAAATACTTTTAGCATCGGATGAGGAAATATAAATTAAAAAATAGTGTACAAACTTGAAGATAAATGTGATTAAAGAAATTTATTGGAAGCGTGTCTTAAATTTGGGGGGAGTTTTTTTGGGTAAAATTGTGGGTTCATTAAAAGAAGTGGTTTCTAGTTGATCATGCAAAGTATTGTCCATCGCTAGTCACTACTTTTTCCCATCTATCTGGCAACATACGGATACCACTTCGGAAAGAACGACCCGTCTTTTGAAGCTATCCATGAATCGACCCATTCTTTGGAATCTTCATAAGAAGTGAATCGCTGCTCAGACAGACAATGACTCATAGATCGGAAGAGATGCTAATTAGACGGAGCGATGTCTGGATAATACTGCGGATGGGGCATAACTTCCCATTTCAGCGTTCCCAAGTATGTTTTGAGAGGGTTTGCAACGTGGGGCCAAACGTTATCATGCAGAGGAATAACTTTATCGTGTCTGCTCGTATGATGGCCGTTTTTCCTTTAATGCTTGGCTCAATCGCATTAGTTGTTTTGGATAATGTTCGCTCGTGATTGTATGTAAGGTCGGCGCAGCTCATAGTACACTACACCCAGCTGATCCTATTAAATACAGAGTATGAGTTTCAATTCATGGATATTCGGTTTTGGTGTTGTTGTTGATGGTTAGTCGGGTTATCCCACGATTTTCTATGCTTGTGGTATCATAGCGAATTCAGTTCTTATCTTCAGTGACAATACGATGCAGCATTCCTTTTCGATTTTGCCGTTTGAGTGGCCGCTCACACGTGAAAAATCTTCTTTCCACGTCTCTTGGGTTCAGTTCGTACGACAATCGATTTCTTACTTTTGGACCATTATCAGTGCATGTAAGTGTCACGAAATGGTCGAACGATCAATTCCCAATGATTCTGCAAGCTCATATTGCGTTTGAGACTGGTCTTCACTGAGTAACGTCTCCATTTCGTCATTCTCGATCTTTTATCGGATGGCCTGGACGTTGCACAGTGGGAAAAAATGACTTTTTACCTGCTCTTTCTCACTTTCCGTTTTCGCTTGCCATTTACAGAAGCTTAGACCATAGTCTATAAACACAACACATTCCATAATGCGAATCCACACTTGCAACATTGAAAGACCGAATTCAAAATTCTCTGTGTTCTCTGATCTATCTGCAAGGTTCTGCAAGTTGTTTATTTGTGGTGGCCTTGCACCATAAATGTAGCATGTGGCATCTAAAGGAGTTTCAGAAAGCTGTTGACAAACCTTTCCATCTAGGATAATTAAGACGAACTCATGGGTGACGTTTTTTATGCAACTACTATTAGAAACCTTGATTTTCGTTGGAACAAGTGTCGTAATTTCCTTTTTCATTAAATCTACTTATGATATCGTACGTTCCTTTGTCTCTGATGCTTGCTTATACATAAGTAGCCTACACATTCTAGTGGACTCAGGACTTTCATTTTTCCAAATGGTTATCGGTTCTGCACATTCTAAACAGTTTTTACAATCGCGTTTGAAGTAGGTTGTATGCATGCGCAACGGTACCATTGACATCATGAATATACCTTCACCAGATTTTTCTTCTTGACTAAATTTCTGATTATACCGACTCTGGTCAGATGCGCCATCACAATCATATTTGTAGATATTTTATTGTAACTGTTCAAAGAATTTGTCGAGAAAATGTGATCCACTAAAATATGTAGGTCTTTACTAGAATTGTGTATCAGCAAATAACTTTAAACTCTATTTGTAATATTTAAATCTTCTATCTTTGAAATTTATACAACTTTATAATGACAAAAACGTAACTTTTGTGCGAATTAATTATTTACAACTAAGGAATGAACATAGCCAATGAACTGTTTTTTATTGTGCAAACAATAATTAACACGAACAAAAGAACAAAAACAAAAACTTAATTTTGTGAAAGGCAGAAAGAAAATATTAGATGCTTCAACATTCTTATAAATTAATCTGATATTCACCTATGACTGATTTTTGAACAGCAGTAACGTATCACTCTGGTAACTACCATAATATTGTTAAAATAGATACGAATTTAAATTACAAACTGACTTTGACATTTTCTGTTTTATTTTATAGTACCGTAAAAATGCAAATGATCTCTGCCTAACGCATTTGTTTTAAAAAATCATAAAATTGATAAAAAATTATGAATTTGTCTGAAGTTATCATTAACTTCCTAATCAAAAAAATTTCCATAGAAAAAAACGAATTTTTCTGTAGACAATTGCCTGGTTAAGGCATTTCTTCATTAAATTTGTTTAAAGAGATCGTAAAATTTATCAACTCATTATGAATGTTGCTGAAATTGTCATGAAGTTTCCAACTGAAAATACTGGCATTAAAAAAACCGAATTTGTCTGCCGACAAATACCCGAATGATGCATTTGTTTATTAAATTCGTTTAAAAAAATCATAAGATTAATCAACAAATTATGAATTTTGCTGAAATTACCATAAAGTTCCTAATTAGAAAAAAATGACATCGGGAAAATCGAATTTTTATATCGAAAAACGCCTGATTACTGCATTTGTTCACTCAAGTTGTTTATAATATAAATAATTTGTTTATAAATTTTTTGTTTGTTTATTGTCTAATATTGGAACATCCTTAGCTAATGTTACTCTACGCCACTTAGGTGATTTCAACAATTTTCCTGTTATTGATGAGCACCGGTAACGGCAAATAGAAAAATAGAAAAGTTTTTTGTCCTCCGTGTCGAAATCGCCACTTTTATATTTCAGGGTGCACACTTCCCCTTTTTTTCTTTGTTTCCCCTGTTTTCTTGAAATTCTCCTTTTCCCCCTATTCTCAAAAAACTTCCACTTTTTTACACATTTCAAAGCAGTACTTTTTACATAAGTATCAGGAGGTGAAAATTTTTTAGTTGAAACGTGCAAAGTTAAATACCTAATTAAAAATGGAATATTCCACATTCATAAATTGTAATGTTTAATGTTCTAACTTGAGAAATTTTCAATCAAAATTTAATTTTTTTAAATGCTTCATTTTATTAATCAATTTAAAAAATCCGAATATCGTTAAAATCACCAAAGTAGTGAATGTTCAAAAAATGGAGGAACTATTTAAATGAGGAGTATTTATTACACGCTTAGTCTGGTCTTTTTTGGGCCTTATATATAATGCCTAAGTTATCTGTATAACGGATAGTTTTTGATACTCAGTCCGGAGCCTGTTTGGCATTATATATAATATAGAAAAACTAATAATATTAAGAATATTTACATTTTTACCAATTATTTCATGATTATTTTTTAATCTACCGCCCTATTAAATTTTTTTATTCGCATCTATTTTCAAATTTGTACATTATTTTGTGTTTTATTTTACCTCATTTGATGCTAAAACTATTTTCCTTCATTCTTCCGAAAAAATGAATAAAAGCACAGTAGAACGTTTAAAAAATATTTCTTCATCCTCACCATGCATTTTGTAGCAAGTCGGCCCTATAGGTAAACAGCGCCGCGCGCGTCCATAATAAATACTAAGATTCGTCGATAAATAACAATTCAGAGAATTCGAAAAGAACAATATCATGGAAGTCAAACTTACTTCGGTCGTTCCAATGCTCAGAACAGGAAGATATACGGGGCATTTTTGTTCAACTGCACCAACTTTAAAAGCAAGGAATCAAACGAAACATGCGGTTCGGTATCGTTTTATTTTCGTTTTTGAAAAATAACATTTGATTTCGCGGAAAATTATTCTTACGCTTTTTATCATACTATCCAATCTTCTCTGTCGATGAAAAACCACTGAAAAAGCACTGGCAAAAGGCACCGGGCCGCCAGTTCCGTTTCAGTGGGTTTTTGTGATTATTTCGGCACCTAAACGGCATTCAGATTGGAACGACCTTCATGTAATGGTACTTTTAGTCGCTTTTAGCTGGTCTACTTGGTAGCCTATTGGCAGATATAAAGGAAACTTCCTCTGGCATTTAATATGGGAATCTGAGTAGATTTAAACAAGCAGCATTGGAACGACATTGGGCAGTGCCGTTTCAGTGCTTTTTCAGTGCTTTTTTATCTGCAGGGTTCTCACTGGAATAATAATCAGCCATCGATCGAAGTTAAGTATTAGTATTAAGTATTAGCCGTGGAGACAGAGGCTGGCCATGTGAGGCATAGCGAGGAAAGAGAGACATGCATGCGAGGCTAGGCGCAGCGAGGAAGGTTAGGATATAGAAGCGAGTGGATTAGTTATAAGGTGTGGGTGGATGGTATTTGTAAGAGATATCTGTAAGAAAATTCTGTAAAAAAATGAAGTGTAAGCAAGTCACTTTTTTAAAGCCAGCAGGCCGAAAAATAAACGTTCATCTATCTACAAAGAGGGATATAAATTGAAATATGTGGGCATGGCTATAATTGAGGTGATGGATGTAAGAACTCGAGAAGCGCTCGAAACCGCGTAGAAGTATTGTCCACTGGGGAAAATCTATCGATAAAAAAAAGTAGCCGAAACGTAAAAAAAAATCTTCGTATTGGGAGTGGTTAAACTGCGATACGCCACATGGTGACGAACAATTCAAGCTAGAAAGAATAGACAAGATTTTAAAGATGCATTTTAATTTGTGCATAAAAGAGTTTTAACTATTTTTTTGGAGTTTAAAGTATTTATTAGATAATAAAAATAAGTCTTTATCAGAAACAAAGTGTTTTAGATGGAATTTGCATATTATACAGTGAAAACCCACACGTTTTAATTGAAATATTTTTCTAAAAAAAAAAAGAATTATTGTTCTCTTTGATGTGATTTTTAAAAGGTTTTAAACTTAAATGGACTTATTTTGAAGCAAAAATGCGTATTCTTGGCATAATATGGATAAAATTTGTTGCTACATACATTAATTAAAGTTTATTTAATCTCACAATACATTGAAAGTCACATGAAATAATGAAATAATTGTATTTTTTTTAAACCTATTTCACAAAAATGTGTTTTTTCACTGTATAAGATGGAAATTCTATCTAAAACTATTTGTTATTGATAAACATTTGTTTTTAGTATTCAATTATTGTTTTACACTTCAAAAAACAATCGTGAAAACACTTTTATGCAAAAATTAAAATACATGTTTAAAATTGTAACTACTCTTTCTAGTTCCATTTTTCGGCACCATGTGGCGAAATAGTAGACCAGCATTCCCAATATGTTTGAAATTTGTATGGCGTATTTTCAATTTAAAAACGATGACTAAGCAACGCACCATTTTTCTCCAACTTCGACCAGTGGGACGCTCATCGGTCGAACATTGTGGAAATGACAGTGAATTGAAGTCAACACACTGCCGCTAAAACTTGTAGTTGTTTACCGCTGCTACTTTGCAACTAACTAACCAAGGCCGATAACCGCAACACTGCAGATGCAACGTGTTTTAACTTAAAGTCGCTGCCATTTCTACAATTTTCGACCGATTTTTTCAAATTTTTAAGAAAACTTTCTAAAATTCTAATGAACAGCTTTCTCGCAGAAAGTTATTTCAACTATTATTTGTTCGATGAACGACCTGCTGGTCGAAGTTGGCGAAACGTGGTTTCCGTTCGGAATTAATTTTCTATTGAACAAAAACAAAAAAAACGGCCTATTTTATAGATCTTAGAGTAACGACAGACGTTCATTAATAATTTGTATGCCATTGATTCGTTTGAAGAAGAACTGTCTGTATATTAAAAAGGGTTAAAATGTGCATTTATTCATGAAATTTTTATGAATAATAAATGTTTATTGTAAACTGATCAACTATAATAGTAAGGAATGTTTCATGCTGAGAAAAATCAACATCACTTCTGTAAAGAGTAGTTTATACTTTTTATTTTCTTAATAGCTTATTTCGTGTGATTCGGAATAAACTTGAACGCTTTGAAAGAATGGTCGACTTGCAAACTAGTCTGTGGAATACTAAAGGATTGCATCTGAGCAAGAGCATTATAGTCGGAGATCCCACTGCATTTATTGGCAGTTGATAATGTAACATGAAGAAAGTTACTGAAAATGAAAGCTGACACGCGGACGATTAAGAAACCAAATCCTTCTACAGATGATCTTTTTGCAATGACATTGGAATTAGCTGATCGGTTTAGTAAGGCTGCTAAGTCCGGAAAAGGTGCGATAAAATTAGATTCTTAGCTTTCAATGTTTTCGTTAAAAACCTGTCATTTAGTATCGAAATGAAATCTATGGCACATTATAGGGGACAATTAATGCTTTCAGAAAATGTACTATTGCCAACCTTCACTCCGGCAAGCACCCCTGGCACAGGGACCAAAGAGTCTTCAGGAACTGTAAAAGGATCCATTAATCGAAATTCCATTAACAGGCGGCTAGAGTACCCTTATGGATTTTGAGCTGCTGAATCCAAATCTGGCCTCAGAATTGGTCCTACACGTCTCAATTATCCCCTAGATGCAGAATATAGGGTGAAATTGGGGCTATTCTGGACATTAGTTTGATAATACCCGTGTACAAAAAAATAAACGTACTAGTGAAACGAAAAGCACAGTGGGGAAGTTTTATATATGAATTTGGTCTTTACGAGTCTCAACGCCTGTGTAATTAACCCTAAGAAAACAAAGATAAAAGTGTTTGTAACATACGTGCCTCTTCACGCTACAATGAAAGTTGCATTACAATTTGTGAGAAAATTTAGCCTTTTCCGTGATGTTATACTGCCTTCCTTAATAACATAAGGTACTTCAAACAAATTGAAGGTGTAATAATTAAAGGTATGCGGTAAGTAGTAGCCGAAAGGGCTCAAAGGGTCACATAAAAAAGAATGAGATTTAGGGGAATTTCCGAATTTTAAAATTTCATGCCAATGTATCAAATAAAAATTTTCATCGAAAAAATACTGTGGAAAAATTGACATGCACCCCTTGTTGGTTTTGATGAGGACAATTTCTGGGAAGTTGTGTAAACATTTACAACAGATTTTCCGTCATTTCAAATTGCATGCTGCTTTCACAATACATAATTGATATAATTTATTGATATTTGAAAAAATTTACATGCAAGCCAGGACGTATTTCTTGACCGATTTAAAAGTTTTTTTTTAGAAATGCTCAGCAATTAATTTTTATGAGACTTGTGGTTTGCTTTTTTCAAATTTTTTTTCACAGAGCAACAATATATAAACAAATATAGTGACAAAATTGATCATTTTAGATTTTTGTGAATTTTTATCTCAAGGAAAAATACAGATAGAAACTCACTATCAGCCGGAATTATTGCACATGCATTCATAGAACATAATTAATTTTAATAATATTTAACTTAATTATTATAAACGATTTTTATAAACAAATTCTTATTAGTGTTTTTTTATCATAAAAAAATCGTTTATTTCACGCTAGTTGCTAATATTTTTCATTAGAGTCATAATTTGTAACAAAAGAATTAGAATGAGTTAACAACTATTGTTTCTATAAACATTTCTATAAACAAATTCTTTAAAAACGAGTTTTTCTCATAGCTGAATTGATTTTTCTGAACAAAAGTGATTCACAATTATCTTTAAAGGCATTTGTATACTTTAAGCTTTATCAAATATAAACAATATAGATTGTTTATAACAATTTAGTTAAACAAGTCTCCTAATCGGCCGTTTCCTCGTAGAAAAAATGTTTTTTTCTTCAATAATTATTAGAGTGACATTTATTGCGGTGACTAACCAACGAAATTAAATAAAGAATAATTTATATGATTGTTATAAACAATTTTTTTAACAAAACTATGATTTTTTTTTACATGCAAAAAGGGCGGTGTTCAACTGAAATTAACCGACAATAGACTGACAGTGATTCCGAAATTGGATATGGGACATTAAATAATAATGTCCGTAATTGTTAATAACAATTTTAAAACAATGCGTGACAATCTGCAGTTGGTCGTAGAAAAAAGTTATTTTTTCTTCATTCATTTTTGTGATAATCTTATTTGTGGTATTGAATCATTGAAAAAATTGATACTTATAATAATAATGAGATTATTATAAAAAACTTAAATTAAATAAATTAGTTGAGAGTCACTTGTTCTTCATTTGTTTTTCATGAAGTTACGTACAAAACAAATGAATGATAAGTGACTTCTGAATACGCAAGTACAGCGTTATTGCACCTTATTTTCACTTATTCGTCATTTATTTTTCAGGAAGTTGCATAAAACAAATGAAAGATAGGTGACTTCTAAAAACGCAAGTACAGCGCTATGGCGATGGACAGTTTGCTACAGAAATTGTTATTAAAAATTACGCAACTTATTATTTAATTTCCCGTATCCAATTTTGGAATCACTGTTAGTTTATCGTCGGATAATTTCGGTGGAAAACCTTCCTTTTTGCATGTAAAAAAATAAATGATATTTTTGTTAAAAAAATTGTTTATAACAATAATATAAACTATTCTTTATTTAATTTCGTTGGTTAGTCACCGCAATAAATGTCACTCTAATAATTATTAAAGAAAAAAAATTTTTTTCTGCGAGGAAACGGCCGATTAGGAGACTTGCTTAACTAAATTGCTATAAAAAATCTACATTGTTTATGTTTGATAAAGCTTAAAGTATGCAATGGTTTTAAAGACATTTGTGAATCACTTTTGTTCAAAAAAATCAATTCAACTATGAGAAAAACTCGTTTATAAAGAGTTTGTTTATAGAAATTGTTCATAATAATTAGGTTAAATATTATTCAAATTAATTATGTTCTATGAATGCATGTGCAATAATTCCGGCTGATAGTGAGTTTCTATCTGTATTTTTTCTTGAGATAAAAATTCACAAAGCTAAAATGGTCAATTTTGTCACTATATTTGTTTATATATTGTTGCTCTGTGAAAAAAAAATTTGAAAAAAGCAAACCACAATTCTCATAAAAATTAATTGCTGAGCATTTCTAAAAAAAAAAAACTTTTAAATCGGTCAAGAAATACGACCTGTGGGCGATTATGAACAGTAAATTCCTATTCCAGATCACTGTGCGACGCACAGGGCTCGCATGCGTGCGAAGGACGCTGTGCGAAACATAACGCACGCATGCTGTCATCATCACTTGTCGCAATGCTGTGATGGATAGGTAGAGTGCGTGCGTAATGCGTCTCATATCACCATCACGGCGTGCTTTACGTATGACTGCATATGACAGGCTGTCTGCGACGCACGCGTCCGGTCACCGTGCCGACAAGTAATGACCAATCCCACAATAATCATCTAATTTAATCCTAGATATATTGTTAGATTGAAATAATTAAAATTCCGTCATATGAAGAAAATAATAAAAATTATTAGTCTGCCTTTTGCCAAAAACAAAATGTCACTATTTTCCAATTACTTTTTCTATCTTTTTATATTTGAATGAATTATTTCGTAAATAACGTTGTAACAAAAATTTTAATTTTGACTTGCTTATTTTTCAAAACTGGAATTTGTAATTTTAATTGCATAAAATTTAGAATCACTGTTTAGAACTTTGTGTTCGTATTTGCAGAAATGCAGGTTTAATGTTTGATCGAATTTTTCTAACTTTAAGTACTTACTTATTAAATAAATTAGTACATGTTTAATCTTTAATTGAATTTTGGTCAATTTTATAATGATGTTCATCCTTTCAAGTTGAGATAACAAGTTTAAAAAACGCGCTCAGTTGTTGAAAATGATGATGGCCATCGCGCGACGCACTCACTTATAGCGCATTCGTTTATCCTGCACTGGTGTACTCGAAGAGCGTTCTAAAAGCTCCTTCTTACTTCTTCTTACTTCTTCCTTCTTACTCCGACCTGCTTCGGTGGAGATCGGAGTGCACCAGTACAGGATAACCGAATATATTATTAGTCTCCCCGCTCCTCCCGAACTCTCTCTGACCAACGCAGTCTCCCGCCATCAGCACGCGTCAGTCCGTGTTCTTAGTGCTCAAACTCAAAGTTTACCCCGTTTTACTTCCGGGTTTTATTATAATATAGTTAAAGTGAAGTGTTTTCCGGTGTTGACGCTTTGGTTTTCTTATACCACTTTCTTGGATCAAAGCAGTTTTGACGTCAATTGTGTCCTAACATAACCTTTTTTCTTCTTTTGCGGGCGATATGCGTCGCAATTAACTGCACATATTTCTGCTCGGGTGATGGTGCGGCGTGCGGGACAATCCAAACGCGTGCGGGTCAATACGCCACCATCGTGCGCGCACATTGTTATATGGGCTCATTTAAAATAGGATATTATTTTTTACCTAAACTACATAAAAACTTTTTAAAAACAAAAATGCCAAACAGGAGAAAGAAACAAATTTTGTTTTCGTATCAAACATTTTTTAATTTAATTCTACCTCATACCATTTGAAAGGCGAGATGAGAACCGTACATTTCATATGGTTTTTTATAGAAATAAAAATTATTAATCTATTTCAATGTATGTCAACATTGTTGTTTGATGTGAAAAAATGCACCGTCATAACCGAAGCCTTTAAATCTGAGAAACAACAATCTTTCTTTATTTCTGTCTCGGCCAAAAAGAAGGTATTAACTTTCTGACAAAAGTGATACTAAATAGTTTCTTCATGTGGAATATTATTTTGAGATGTGGAAAAAAATACACGGTCTAGCCACACGCAACTAAAAAACAGTTAAGGCCATGTAACGAGTATAACAGCTGATGAATTCAGCCGTAAGATCAATATTTTTCACCAATATTGAAAAATAAAAGCTTGAATAACGCGTAAATTTTTTTCGTGAAATTTTAATAAATATTAAAGGATCGTGTGTGACCTTGCAAAGAGTAGGATGAAGAAAAAAGTTTATTTATGAAAATAATGCTTATCGACGGACGCATTTAGGTTTTACAGTAGAATTTTGACTTCTGACTTTCTCTGTCAGTAATTATGCAATCTGCTTTACCCACAGATTCGTAGAAGTTCGAAGTTGCCTACTCGATGTGCTAGTGCTGCTTTGACATAGCTGATACGCATGTAAGATCAAATATGCTTATTTGCATTTTAAGTGCAAACATTAGTTTGTGCATAATATTCGTGAGTGATTTTTGTTCTTTTGCTCCACTTTGATAAATATAAACCTCATAACTAGCCCATTGACAAAATTGAAAATGGCTTGCAGGGTTTTACAGCACGATCAGTATTTCTCCAAAATAGTACTGAACAAATTTTTTTTCACAATTGTAATTATTTAGGACCAGAGACTCATTCCTGCATGCCTTCTATTTAGCGTACCAAATTTTTAACAAGATATCTCATTCCTTGTAGACGTAAGTTGGGAAAGAAAAGTACCGATCTAACTTCCACTGGTATTTTCTTCAAATTTTTTCTTTTCCAAAATTTCGACTGGAACAAAGCAGAGACGTGCACTTTATTACCTCCTCTTTCATTTCCCAAACTTTCAGAGCGATACCTCATTTTGTTTAAACGTAAGTTGGGAAAGAAAAATTAAGGACCAGGTTTGGTCACGTGACCCCCTCGTCACATGGGCTTAAGGGTGTTGGTTAAATCCGACTTTGAATTTTTTTATAGGTACGGCACTAACTCAATATATATTTTTTTCCGAAGGATTTACGAACGAAAGAAAGAAAACTTGTCGAATATCCGGAGTTTCGCGAGACCCTCGGCTCAATAAAATGTTGAAAAATCAAAAAGTTTGTTGAGGAAATGATTATTTTCACGACAAATATGAATATTGCGAAAGGTAAAAGTCAGTGGGTACCAGACGACAGCATTTGAACGATTAGAATCGTTTGCAAATTCATTTTTTTACTCACGATTCTGACATAATAGAAGAATTCTCAAGATATAACAGGTTTTCAAAGGGCCACGTCTTGGTAATGAGGCCCTAAATTTTGCGAAATACGTTGCGAAATGGAGAAAAATGCAAACAAAATTGACATGTCGTGTGTGTCTTGTAACTGAGCTTGTAATCAGCCACCAACTTCACGTCTTCTGCCGGCTGCTTTCTATCTATCGCAAAATTCATATTTGTCGTGAAAATAATCATTTTCTCAACAAATTTTTTGATTTTTCAACATTTTATTTTTCCGAGGATCTAGCCAGTCCAGTACCTATAAAAAAATAATTTAAATTCGGATTTAACCAACATCCTTAACCAATAGGAAGTATATAGAAAGAGTATATTTGACATGTAGTGAATGCCATGAGCGAAGATATCAAGTTAAAGAATTGTACAATTTATACATCAATTAAATTAGTTCGAAAATAATGCAATTTGTGCCATAGATAATATAAAATTATAAAAAATATATAACTACTAATCATTATAATTTAGAAGAAATACGGAGAAATATGGTTAACATAATCTTTCAATGCACCTAAGAAATTTTTTTTCATGAAAATGAATTGAAGTACGATATACTAAATAGAAAAAAGAATATTGTTTTGTGTCTCAAAGCATAAATAGATAAATGTAAAATATCGATATAGCCTGTATTATGATAATATTTGTTTTTTTAATTCGCATATATATGCACATAAATGAGCAAACAAATCTATTTGTATTCGTATTATACAGGGTGATTTTTTTAACTTGAAACTTTCAAATATCTCGAAAAATATGCACTCTATGAAAAGATGTTATGAATCAAAATTTCAACACTCAGAGGAGTACATACACGGATGTTAAAATCGGTTTCCTCATGCCACCCCGGGGGGGTGGGGTGGGGGCAAGTTCGAAATCTTAAATGGGAACCTCTATTTTTTATTGCATATTCGGATTCTTTGGATAAAAATGCATATGATTTGTCTAAAACATTTTTCTTGTTTCGCGATAGACGACGCTGTAATCGACGAAATTCAATTTTTCTTCATTTTACTGTTACTGAGAATGCACGCTTACGATTCTGCAATACTCGAAATTAGTCTTAAAACAAACTACTACTTTTAGCGTAACCCAGGAACAACGACATGGACCTCGCTTCTCACGATTCGAGGTACTCAGGGAATCAGCTTTTAATTAAAGTAAGTGCTCAAAATGATGACCTTAGGATTCAATGCACTTATTAATCCGTAATTCAAATAAATTTACACAACGGCCTCTACCAATCCAGCGACCATTGAAATCACGATCAAGAACTTCTCGTCCTACCGCTGAATAGTGCGCCGCACAACCATCATGTTGAAACTACATGTTCTGCCGTATTTCTAAGCTCAAGTCTTCAAGCAATGTTGGCAATTTATTTTCCAAAATGTCTTGATACTTTGGACCATTTAAGCTGCCTTCGATAAAGTGGGGGCCGATCAGTTTTTTGCCAATTATTCCACACCATACTTTGACAGTCCATGGACGCAGGTATTCGATTTTACGAAGCCACTGCGGATTTTCAATACTCCAGTAGTGCATGTTGTGTCGATTAACTATTCCATGGTTCATAAAAGACGACTCGTCAGAGAATAATACCTAAGGAAAAAAGTTTGGATTTTGTTGTATTTGTTCACGTGCCCACTGACAGAAAGTTACCTGATTTTGGAAATCAACGCCATGAAGTTCTTGATGTAAAGAGACATGATACGGATGAAATTTATTACGTTCCAAATTTTCCAAACAGTGCTCTGAGACATTCCGGAATCACGAATAATTTCTCGTGTACTAACGTGAGGATTATTGGCACTGCAGCTAATACAGAAATTTCATTATTTTGTCCAGTGACTATTGTTGTACGGGTCATTTTCTTAGGTTGAATACTTCCATCGGTAGTAAATTTTGTAAAAATACGATAAAATGAAGCACGTGACATAATTCTATTTGGAAAACGCTGAGCGTAGAGATTGACAGCACTATCAAGATTTCTTCCAGCTTCTGCATACACCAAAACCATTTCAATTTTTTCTTGTACGGTTAGATACTCCATGGTAAAGTAGTATTCGAAGTAATCTTTGATCTGACTAAAATGAGTTTTATCTTAAATGTATTTTTTCTAATTTATTGTATTTAAGGAAATAAAAAACTAAAAACTTTCGTAATATTTCGATAGCCTCCGCTGACCTCAATCTAAAATAATGCCAGAGCTAAAATTTAGGAATATTCAGGAAACACTGTTAACGTAAACTTATTACTTAATAATTACTTCTCAAGAACGGACATACGTTTTGGCATGTTTTTCAAAATAATAATTACCAAAGAGATCCGAAGCTCTATTGCCCTTTTTTTAACGGTCTTTAAAAACAAGGAGGTTCTACCTATGTTCGTCGCGATGTATTTTTTTTATGTACGAGTTTCAATTGTACTCGTTGAACAATTCTGTAGCGATTTGAAAAACTCTTTTTTTCTGTAGTCAATCATGTCACAATGAGAATGATGTATTTTCTATTGTTAATGCATTGCAGAATCGTAAGCGTGCATTCTCAGTAACAGTAAAATAAAGAAAAAATAAACTTCGTCGATTACAGCGCCATCTAAAAAACGGGGGTTCCCATTTAAGATTTCGAACTTGCCCCCCACCCCCAGGGGCGGTGTGATGGAAACGATTTTAACATCAGTGTATGTACTCCTCAGAGTGATTCAATTTTGATTCATAACATTTTTTCATACAGTGCCTATTTGTCGAGATGTTTGAAAGTTTTAAGTTAAAAAAATCACCCTTTATAATAAATTTATAATATACTATGGTGAAATTATACGCATATCAATACAATAAAATGATATACATATTTTTATAATTTAAAGAAAATGATCCTCATTTTCATTCTTTTATGTTTTTAGTTGCTTCATGGATATAAATGTTAATGTAAATTTGATATTGTTTATTATTTTAAAATATTGAACACACCCCTAGGTAGATTTCAAAATCGCGAGGGCACGAGAAAACACTTGCTTTTAGGAAGCTAAGTGCCAATAGCTGGCAGTTTTTTTTCAACATTTTTTTATGTTTAGCTCGCAGGAACATGCATGCCGTTATTTCTTCGAGCTTAAAATAATATTGCCTAACAAAATATAAAGTGGCATGCAAAAAAAAGTAAGGAAAAATCACTTTTTTTTATTTATAAAATTGACGTTTTTTTAGGGTTTTCATTTTTTTACCAAACTAACATCCATGTCATTGTTTCAATTAACTTGAAATATTGTTTCATATTGAAATCCAAAATGGCATGCAAAATAAAGTCACGGAAAGTTGCAGAACATTGTTTGCTTGCCTTTCACAGTAGGTCATTATTTCATCATAAAATTTATATTTAGCTTATTTGACAAAGTTTGAGATCACGGAAAATCTTTTGTAAATTTTTACACAAGCTCCCAGAAATTGTCCTCATCAAAATCAACGAGGGGTGCATGTCAATTTTTTTAAACTATTTTTTCGATGAAAAGTTTTATTTTTTACATTGGCATGCAATTTTATAAAACTCCGGAAATTACCTTAAATTTCATTCTTTTTTACGTGACCCTTTGAGCCCTTCGGGCTACCACGTACCGCATGCCTTTAATTATTACACCTTCAATTTGTTTGAACAACCTTATATTATCAAGGCAGGCAGTATAACATCACGGAAAAAGGCTAAATTTTTTCACATATTTTAATGCGATTATTCTCATTGTAGCGTAAACGCGTACATATGTTACAAACCCTTTTATCTTTGTTCTCTAAAGGTTAATTATCGACCCTTAAAAAGGCATGCGGTATAAAATGGGGCACCACAATCTATTCTCTCTCCAAATTTTCCAACTTATTTTTAACTATTCAGTTAGAGTGTAGTAATAAATATATTGTTATAGTTATGTTTTTAATCCATAACGGATTACTTTTTATTCATAATAGCAGTTATAAATACATTGTTTAAAAAATGTCTTATTCTTTATAGCAATTTTCTTCTGAAGTGATGTTTATAGGTTCTAATGAAAATATTTTCTATTCTCTATGATGTACAAATTTCTTTTGAATACAACACAGTGAAATAAAGCGTTTAAATAATGTATTATTGTTTATAGCATTTTTGTCCAAGAATATAGTTTTAAGAAAAAATCGACCGCTATGAACTCAATTTTATCGCACCTTTGCCGGACTTGGCAAACTCTTTCTATACGAAGTAAGTTTTAGGAGTATTGTGACAGCCTTACTGAACATATCAGCTAATTCCAATGTCATTGCAGAATTATCATCTTTAGAAGGACTCCACTTCTTAATCGTCGACGTTTCAGCTTCCAGCAAGAGTACTCGCGCCTTGGATACTCCAGGAGGCTTTGCTATTACCTCATGAAGGGATCGCTCTTTACTTTAGGTCCCACAGACTAGAGTCTGTCAGTTCCCCGAATAGCTGCATCTCGCACTGTGTGTATTTTTACCGAATATTTAAAAAACTTTAGGGGTTTATTTAGGCTAGTTTCCGCATGCTCTAGGGGGATAAAACTGTTGGCTCTGCTTTTAGAATTAAAAGCTGCAATACTCATTGCAACCATTTTGGCTATTCATATTAGTTTATTTTTATCACATTTTTTAAATGTAGACGGTTGATTTGCGCTCGTTTGCTGTGCGAAATTTGTTTCTTCAGAATTAAAAAAAATAATATACAAGAAAATCAGGAATTTATCTAAGTGTATAATTGTCGATTATTCGCGTGGAAAATTGAAGCGTGTACAATTAACTTTGAAATTCCATAATTGTGGTCCGCGACTCATCTTTTCGCACTGCTTGACGTTACTGATAAATGAGTGGTATACTTTCTTCGCAAAGGTTGAAGACAATATAATGTCAGGATTAGGGTGCGCAGATAGTACTTAAATCAGCCTTTATAATAATTTCCATTTGTTCCTACTGTTATTCTACACTTGGTTATCGAAAATTTATACTTTTATGCGTTAGGCGTTTTGCTTGCCCAACAGATAGACCGTCCCCAATTTTTCTATCACTTTGCAGCAAATGCATAACTAATGTGCGGCTCTAATAGTTATCTATAACCATTTGTGTTACTCATACGGCGTTAGCCTTGATACCGCCCCGCCAAACGCTTTATGGAAATAGGGTCAATTGTTGAAAATGAGAAGTGACATATATACTCAAACTACATATTCTTAACATTTATTTCTGTCGTGCACTCGAGACCTAAAATTGCTCTCCGTGACGTCACAAAACGAACCAAGGAAAATCAAAAGAAAGACAGGTATAAAAACCTTTTAAAGGACTTACAATCGGTATACCTAGAATATGCTGTTAAGCTACTCTTCCTGATCGTTGTTGCCAAACTTTCACTGGTCCATAGGCTGAAAAGCATCGCTACATTATTTCAACGAAATGTTGAGGCACTTATGGCGAAAATTTAGAAAGCGGTCGTCCTTGGGTCGCTCCATGCTCTCAAGGGTACACGAGACTTTTGTTGGGTGATCTTATTAAGTCCGTCGCAGACTCAAAGCACCTATATCGAGGTCATTAGACATTGTTACAGCTGAAATTGTGTTAACGTTTTAGGTGTAACCATATCTCATAACCGAGAGATGGGTGATCACAATTGGCGGTGGACTCAATACTATGATTCGACAAAAGAATCGTGCACCCTGAGGACACGAAGCAACCCAATGACGACTGCCTTCTGCATTTTGTCCGCAAATGTCTTATGATTTCGTAGTCTGAAAGCAATGCTTTTCAGGACATTAACCAGTGAAAGCTAGGCACATTCGAGAGTACCGATGGTCAGTGGGACTTTTTGTGGTTGAAATATCTCGCAGTGCTGCTTAAAGTTTTATTAAAATCGACGTTTCTTACAAATATGTGTATTTATTGTAATTGATATACTTTTTTAATTCCCATGAAAGTCCCCACTCGTATACGATTTGATAATTTTATAATACTTGAATTGATTTTTTTTGTAAACTTCGTATGAAATAATGTTGCAAATAGACTTTGAATTCCGTAAAAATGCCCAAATTTTCTCTGAAATGGTATTCATGCATGTATTGAAGAAATTGTAATTTTCTTAGGGTGGTCTCACACGTTTGTAGCCTAAAAAAATGAAAGAGATAGAGAATGGTCTGTCCTTTTCGCTCTTGTGGGATTTCTACATGAAGTTTGATGATCTGCAAGCATGCGGAAGCACCCTTACACTACATCAATGCAAAGCCCTCGATTGGCTACCGTTTATAGGCTTTGAAGGTGGTAAATTCCGCATCGTGCGCGAAGACGATGAGCAAAATGTCCAACATCGGTTAGCAAAATGTTGTCATCGGCGAGCAAAATTCTCTCCATGGTTACCAAAACATTTTGTGCATTTGTCATTGTAGTGTATACGATGTCTATAAAACGTAGACAATCTCTGATTTTACATTGTAATTTGTGAAGAAATATACTATTTCCAGCTACTTATTCTTTATATTTATATTTCAGCATCATTGAAAAGGGTGAAGCAAATTGTGGTCATCTCATAGAGGCACACAAAGCATGTATGCGCTATTTGGGGTTCAACATATAGAAAATAATTCCCCGTCGCTGAATAAAGAAACTGGTAACATATTTGTAGCATTTTAGCATCAAATGCTCTGAAAACTTAATAAAATATGTAATACTTATTATTTCCTGTAAATAAAGATACATTCAAATAAATTCAATTGTATTACAGATCATTACCAATTAACCCTCGGAGATCAAACATATTTTTGTACCCTTACTTACACACACTTGGTTTGCGGGACCGACAAATTAAATTTTTTTATAACTTTTGTACGAAAATATTTTTAGAGTTAATTATAGCTAAATCGATAGCCAGTTCTCAGCTAACAAGAAAATGCTAAATGCAAATCCAAAAGATTATTTGTTAAATAGAAATAAAATTGATTCTACTACTACTTTTTCCAACTAAGCGGACATGCAAATAACGCGTCCGTCCACCAGACCAGAGTGTGGGCCTGGACAGTTAAAATAGCTTTACAAATAAAATTATTCATTTTGGGTATAATTAATTGAAAATTTTGAGACAAGAAACAGAGATGAACGATTTTCATGAGTGAAATCGCTTTCCACGACATACGCGATATTTTTTTTAATAGCTCTATGAGAAAAGTACGATTTTGTTATGCATGAAATAGTGAATCGCAAGATAACAGCACTGTGCGTTTATTTAATGGATTGATTGAGGTCAGGCTGTTTTCTATAGCGTCGAATTGACACGTAGGTCGATATCATTTTTACCCTCTAGCGTAATTTTATTCCTATCGCTCTACTATTAATTGCTCTACAGATATGCATACGCGCACTTTCCATTTTGGTAGCGTACAAAAATACTTATTATTTTTTTAAACTTCTCCCTACCATTCTTGTGAGGTGATAAAGTATAATTTATAAGATTCTTATCATAAGATTATTATTATAATTATAATATTATTATTGAAATCGATTTAAGTAAGTTGGGCATAATAGTGTTCAGTTTTTTTTAAACTTCAAAATAAACCTTGTTCTGAAGAAATCCGATAAATGGCGACCATGCTGTGATTTTAGAAAACACAACAATCACAGGTCCTTGTCAGAAAATTTACCAGATTCCAATCAACCCTGAAATCCTTAAGAAATCTCGAGATATAAACAGGTAATCCCAATTTCGTTTGTAGGGCATATTAAAATTTTAATATGGGATATCCCATGAATGTCGCGAAAAGGATATATACTAATCAAATTTATAGATCAACTGAAATGAATCGACAAGGTATTTAGAGATTAATTCTATGTAAAATAGTAATTTCGCGATTAATTCAAAACCCATGATCTGGTGAAAGGGCACCTTTATGAATAAAAAATTTCTTATAAATAATGTACACTTGATCGTTTGTATGTTTGAAGAATATAAAAGTGTATTACATCATCGGCTCCTAGCAGAACTACATTCAGTTACACTTATGACTACGTCTCACGACCATGAAATGGGTTGTCACAGGACATGATAAAATCACAACGATAGGCCTGTGAAACCCTTGTGTGTCTTGATGACACGAAGCGATCTAAGGATGGCAGCTTTCTGCATCCATCTCGTAAGTGCCGTGGCATATTTTTGGCACTCTGGTATAGCTTTAAGGTTACGAACCAGTGATAGCTTTGCATCTCCCAGACCTCCGATCTCAAAGACAATTAATTAAACCGAATATTTCGGGTACGGCAAGCATGTTAGTCGCAGATATCTTCTTCAACGCTGACAGATATGAAGACCAAATCTTCCGACCATGATGCTTTTATCTGTTTCGGAGGGATTTCTTTACTGATTTTGCGTCCTCAGTGCGGCTTTGAGGCACGCCTAGGTATGTATAGGTCTCTCCATTGTCAAGATGTCTAATAACACTTATATCTACAAGCTCAGGGTCCTCGGGAAAGCCAATAATCTTTCATTTGTTAAAATGAATTTTTGCACATTTGTCAAATCTAAAGTCCATACCAAGCTCTCCTTCGGGCGCCAGCCTTCATATAGGCAATCCTGAAATGGTAACTCAAAAAAAAAGGAAACTTCTGGGTACTCTTACCCGAATCTTCGACCCGAACGATAAAATTATTATGCGGTAATCACGGTAAGCTTTAAACAAACGAAAATCCGGAAAATCCCTTAAAAAGGGCTAGCTCAGTCCTTAGGTAGAG
>NC_046666.1:116315802-116318217 GCF_010883055.1 Belonocnema kinseyi | reverse complement strand
CTTGGAAAGATACTTTACAAAAAAATAAGAGTATAATGACAACGCAAAAAAGATAGTTACAGCTGTCCAATAACATGTTTACAAGATAACGCGGAAATACATAAGAAAATTTTGTGGTCAATTCTCCCATAAAATTAGTATTGTTGGTGTTTCAATTAAGCGCAATTACCTTTTAATATGTAGATGTCCTTGAAGACAAACGGAACAAAAAAACCAGAATCAGCCTGATGGGAGTAACGTGAAGGTCTCTGGACTGTAGAAGCCTCCCTAAAAGGAGGTGACAGCGAATCCTATTCGACGACGCCACGGGATGTAGAAATTCTTGAGCCTTCCCGCTCAAGACTGCTAAATCCTCACAATTGTTATATACATATATATAAAAAAATATTAAGGCGAAATCAAATTACCGTAAATTAGAAATTTCCAAAACGCAGTTAAGGAGTGCCGAATTTCACTCGAGATGCCTAATTTCGGTATAATTCTTAAAAATTTTAATCTCTACTGGATCATTGTGATGGTGCTAAACTGCAACATAACACCATATAAATTACATGAGTGACCTTCACTCGTGATGATTAGTGTCGTCACAAAGGCATCCAGAAGAATTTCGTAGTGCGAGAGATAAAGGCAGAAGTGTGATGCAAAAAAGAAACGGACTCACGGTGTCGCCCTGAAAAGTGTGCGATTGAAGGTCTTCAGTTCTTGGGCGAACTTTTAAACCATTTCCGTGAATGGCTTATCAGAATTCATGTAATCAATCACGCACTGAAGACGGGACGCATTCTGTTTTGTGCATCCAATCTTCTTGTTTTGAATCAGATAAAGCTCTCGCAGAACCATAAACTGAATAATTAATGGTTCAGAAGTCGGACTCCTCCGAGATATACTCACGAAGGGAGGCCAGATCTTGGGGACTGAGGAGGAACCTGTATGATAATGTTGCTTCTTGTCCTGAAATCACTATCATCTAAGTAGTTGCCTGCTTTCCGCGGTTGGTCTCAATGTCACTTCGTCACCTTCGTCTTTAACTTGCCCGTGTAGTCGTTGAGGAAGCGCTCCGCTCACATATCCCGTTTTTGAAAGGTAGATACGTTATTTTCGCAATGACTGATTCGAAACGTGCTGAAGCTTTGGGTGTTTCTGGAACCACAGAGTGCAAACGCGCCATAAAGCTTCCTCTAGAAGGGGTAATGTTGGCATCGTAGAAGTCCAATAAGTTATCCTTGACTTGACTCGTCTACTCAATGTGGACATTTCGCTTGTTAGTCGTCGTCTTTTCATCTAAATTATTGTCAGCACTCCGAACTCTTGTGTAATCGTCACTGTTTACAGACCTATTGTCGGGTGCTCTACGTGTTCGACCGTTTTGAACCCGAAGAAAGCGGGCTTACTCTGAAAAGTGAGATTTTTCAGGGCTAGTGGTTGAAGTCGACTCGATAGAAGCGACTTTTAGGAGATAGGGAAGACTCACGAAATCTTCCCTCTCCACTTACCACTACATTCTGACGGCAAGAGATAGGTCGTAGAATCGGCACACGGGCGGAGTAAAAATGAGACGCATAGATTTAGTGATAAGTGGTGGGAGGTGCTTCATGGATTCTCGAGCAAAAGCCCGATGACTCGGGTACCTAAGAACTCAATTATTAGCAATAATAACGCACGGATATTTGTTCCAATGGTTTCAGCAGAAACCCTTGATATAGAGACCCTCTATCCGCAATCTCTATCCGCTATTTTAATGCTCACTTTTCTGTGGGAATCATAGGCTCACAGCATGGTGGTTTCACGTAAAGTCTTTTTAATTCTTTAAATTATTTTTCTATAAACTGAACATGTATAGTTAGGCAACTTTGTGGGAGTGCAATTTTTCAAAATAGTCTTGAAAGAACCTATGTATATAAAAATAATTAAAATGACCTAAACCCCTGATTAAATAATAGAAAAAATTTAATTAAAAAGCTGCCCTAAAAAACCTGTAAGCAGTAAATAGTAATTTCGGAAAAGATAAGTAATAATATCAATAGAGCGATAAAGATGGAATAATTTCCTAATTTAAACATGCACTGTAAAAAGAGTATGTGTTATTTCACATCGTACTATGTTGGAAACTGATTGACCTATTTAATGCGTAGTGAATTTATAAGAGTCTGTGAGAATGAACGAGACTCTTGCGTAAAAAAGCGAATGCCATTGGAAAAAACACTGCTTGTAAATTCACGTCCACGTGCGTGGCAAAACTTTGTGCTTGTGAAATGACAAGAGAAAAGTAAATGGTCGATCTGTCGGTAAAGAAACTTTCTGAATACAATTATAATTAATTATATTTATAATTCTAATATAAAATAATAAGTACAATGATCAACACATTTTTCATTAAAAAAGGAAGGAAAGCATTCACATTCGGTATAAAATTTA
>NC_046666.1:116312836-116315702 GCF_010883055.1 Belonocnema kinseyi | reverse complement strand
CGTCCAAAAACGCAACAATGGGTCGGAAAGGTTATGACCTCCGTATTTTGGGATGCACATGGCATAATATTCGTGGACTATCTTGAAAAAGGTAAAACCATACCAGGAGTATACTATTCATCATTACTGAACCGATTGAAAATCAAAATCGCCGAAAAACGACCGCATTTGAAGAAAAAACCGCTTTATCATCACGACAATGCGCCTGTTCATTCATGCTTAGTTGCACAAGCAAAATTGCATGAAATCGGCTTCGAATTGGTTCCTCAGCCACCGTATTCACCAGACCTGGCCCCCAGCGACTATTACTTGTTCCCTAACCTGAAGAGATGACTCACCGGTAAGCGTTTTTACTCAAATGAGAAGCTCATAGCTGAAACTGAGGCGTATTTTGGAGACCTTCCGATCGAGTACTTTTCGGACTTTTTATTTTTGTGAGAAAAAAGCCGGGAGAACTGTACCCGATTGACCACACGACGAAGTATCACATTCCCTTAAGTAAAATAAATAATAATAATAATCCTACAAATGAACAATCTACCAGGGCTTCCGTTTCCTCTCAGTATAAAAAATACACTATCCACGAATTTAAAATCAACTTTTGCATTTTACTTTTTCAGGATTACCTGTTTGGTTCTACCCTACTCCCTTTCTACCCATTACTTCTTCCTATTTCTTTATCCACATCACTCCCTGTCCATTACCATCCAATATCCATTTTAAACACTCATCCACACTCAACTGTACATCTTCCTGTCCTGTACACCTCTCTTATACGTGCGCCCATGCCTCGATCATAATGGCGTGAGATCCTTGGCTCTAAAAATATTGTTCTGTTTGATTGAGGAAGACAGTGGGGTCTCGTAGTCACCACCCTGGAACACTGGCAGTAAACGTGGGGGAACAGGGATGCCATTTATAATTGTCTACACTGCTTGCAGATTTAGATAGGGTGTGTGGTAAGCATACCCGTGATTTTGAGGGAAGGGGTCATTATTAAAAAGGGAAAGGTTTCCCAAAGTGCCTTGATTTTATCCCAGGGGCGGATTACCGACAGGACTTTCGTTGTCTACAGGGTGTGAATTTCCTGCTGAGTGTTGAATATTTATGACGGGGTTATTACCTGCTGGGCCTTCATTTTTTCCAAGGGGTGGATTACCCACAGTCCTTGGTTGCATAGAAGGGGTGAATTTCCTTCTGAGTATTTAATATTTATGAGGGGGTTATTTTCTACAGGGTCTTGACTTTTTCTAAGGAGTGGGCTGTCTATAAGGGACGGATTTCTTGCAGACGTGGCCATATTGGTTGGCAGTGCGGATTTACCACAAGGTCTGAGTCCCAGGAGGTGGGGAGAATTATTTGAAGAGGAGTCCCCTTGGATTTGGTGATTATTACCCGGGTGAGAATGTTACTGTGAATCAAACTTCAAGTTAAAGGACTAACGAGTCCTTGTCAGAGTTCGTTGTGTCATGGGCGCCACCGGGTGTGTTTACACTTCTGCAAGTGATACAGAATGCAATCTTTAATGATGGCAGGGTTGATTATCTCGATGCGCAAGTCGTAGCGTGGGTACGACTTTTTTTTCGTGCGTCATTTTTTCCTGCGAGAATTTCGGTTGTTTTTCATGGAGGAGGGGGATTTAGATAAAAATATAAAATGAAAAGTTTGTTAACTTTTCTCTTATAATATAGCTGGATTATCCAGGATATCCTGAGCGACATTGCGGCGATGGCGATTAATGTAGATAAGGGAGTGATCTTCTCCATGGTAGGATTTGCTTCAAGAAGTGCTTCGACCGAAAGGGACGGAATTAGTGCATTGTTGTGCGTTTTCAGGGTACCTATTGAGAACGCGCGACTGCGCACAACACACCCGCTGCAGTGGTAGGGTGGACGCGCGACTGTGAAGGATTTTCGCGCTATGTTGCTGGGAAGTACGGCTAGGAACATTTTCCCTCGCGGGACTAACTAGACCGGTTAACTAAACTGCTCTGCGCAATGGATTTACACTCTTATACGCAATACGCAGGAAAAAACGCATTCATGTAGAACTCGTGTACAAGCGTGATCGATGACCGAAGCCGCGCTTGCGCTATCGATTGTCACAGGTATGTAAAATTAAACTTGAAGGGTGGTGTTCGAAAAGGACATATCGAACATCTTATGGAAATATGGGATTATTGGCTAAAAATAGCAGATACCACATTTGGTAAAAGGGTTCTTATCTCATGTGATTTTTCGAACATTTTTCTGATTTTTCATGGGAATTTTTCCTGTTGGAATGCCATACCTTCACTTTTATTTATCGTTTGTAAATAAATTCATTTCATATTTTTAATTATGTGAAAATTTACTCTGGTCGAAGTACCTTACGCATCTATTTACGAAAAAGAAACAAAGATAAGTTAATAAAGTTAGAGGATAATCTAATATGCATAAAAATAATATATAATGCATAAAAACACCTTAATCTGAGATAGATAACTAGAAAGCCTACAACGTGAATGTCATGTAAATACACCATCTCGCCTTGATCCTTTATTACGTACGTTTTTTCCTTCACTCGTAATTGATTTTACAAAACCATAAAGTATTCTTTTTATTCTCCCTAAGAAATATGTTTTACAAAACATAATCCAACTTTTACCCTTAAACCTTAGATTAAAATTTGAAATTTACAATTTAAAACCAATTTTATGTAAGTTTTTATAAACTGCTACGTTACATTTATGAGATAATTTTTTGAATTCACGAAAAAAAATAAAATTTTCATGTTACTAACTTTCGTGGTCAATTGTATTTTTCTTGGCGAAGTGTTTCTCCGGTTATGATCGTATCCCTCGAAGCAAGGAATGGCGTTACAATAT
>NC_046666.1:116306936-116312736 GCF_010883055.1 Belonocnema kinseyi | reverse complement strand
ACAACGAAACTCGGTAAACCACTTATGAATCGTTCCAATCGACGGCGCAGAGTCCGGGTAATACTTATCCAGCTTGGCCTTGGTCTCGGATATCGTTTTCTTACGAAGATAGTAGTGTTTGATCAAAACTCGAAACTCAGATTCTTCCATATCAAAAAAATACTCGGAGGTTAGTCGCTTCTCAGTGCTGTAACTTGTAAATGCGTAAACATAAATGGCTGAAGTTTTGACAGGCGTCATTTGAAGGATCAAGCTCGACGAAAATGGTTCACATTAGTGAATACTAATGCCATCTCTTAAAATTTTCAGGTACTTATCAGACTGCCTACTACTTGTAGAGAATTTCAAGGTGCCTCTTTTTTTCCTCTTGCAAAAATTTATAGGTTTTGTAGTTTTTAAGATAATTGGTAAAAAGTGGATTTTTTAAAACGAAAAATTCCAATCTTTTTTCACTTCAACTCGCGCTAATTTAGCCAATTTTCATCATTTCCTCATTTCCCCAATACAAAGTACGTGTTTCAGTCTTTTGAAACTATCTATGAAAGAAAAACGAGAATATTGTAGTAATAAACAAAAAAGTTATTAATTTTTTTTGAGGCAATGCAAAAATCATGAATTTTAACCTTCAAGCGCTTCGTTTAGCGAACGAATTTTAAGCTACGGAAAGACAATAAAACCAAAAAATGAAACACTGTGTAGTTTTTATTTTGTCCCGGACATGAGTCTGAAAATAATGTTATGCTGTTGAACTTGTGTTTAGCAAATTCTTTTAATACCGCGTATTTGATAAAACTGCAAACAGTGTTAGCACCCTTCTTTACAATTCCCTCAAGAATAGGGAACATGTAACTCTGGTTCGTAGTATGTACATGTACGTTAAATAGAAAAAGCCATGCTAAACGTAGGTAAAAACTGCGCGGACACGGGTATTTTTGGTAGTGGCAAATTCTGTGCAAAATCAAATTCACAGCATAGACTATTATTTTCAGAGAGTATTTGCTTTTTTAACTCCAAATAAATTTCAGCATAGTTTTTGTGATTAATTACTTCTTCGTTTACCTCTCCATTTGTCTCGTTTTTGTAGCAAGTATTGCACACGTCAGTTCTAGGTAATTTAAAACTGAAGCCAACATTTCAGTTAAAATACTTAAAATAAACGGTTTGACTTATTTCTTAATTTGGCCCCCGTTTTTTCTTAATAATATTTTCCGAATAATTTGTAAAGTTCTACAAGATTTAATGAAGGATTATCAAAATATTTTAGGTTGGTAGAGTTTCGTTTGTAATGTGAAGTGTGATGTAGAATAAATTCGCAATGCTCTTCAATCATTTTTTAAAAATTTTCTGTTAATTTAAGACAACTTTCGCGTACTCCACCTGCCAAATTTTTTAAAGGCTGCTTATTTAAAATCTTTTTTTGAACATTTTCAACTCTTCTTTTGCCCAAACATAGAAAAGCACAAAAAAATCTCTTATAAATCGGAACATTTTCTTCGACAGTAGGAAATAAATATATCCAATGAATTAACCGTCCTAGTTTTTCACCTGCATTCGTTTGGATAGGATCCTTGCATTTTAACAATCCTCTGAGAAACACATTTTGTTCATTATAGTTCCAGAGATTCCAAAAATTTATATGTACTTTTTCTTGTTGCACATTTGAAAACTTTTAGTAACATTTTTCTCCACAGCAGGATTCAATAGGTTTGAAATATCTCTCTGGGATTAGAATATCTTTAGCAATACCGTCTTTTTTAGTTTTAGACTTTGTAATGTATTCTTTTCCCTACAGAAATAACAAATAATGCTATTAACTTCGTCATTAAAAATTTAAAATAATTACTTTAGACTATCTACATATTATATATAGTTCATTAAAAGAATTATTTAAAAAATCAAGAATAAAAAAAGTCATAAAATATTAAATTTATGATTAAAATTGATTTAAAAATTGTATTGATGGTTTCCATTGGTACCTGATTTCTGGAACATTTTTTATTATTTTTAATCCACGAATCTTCATTTCTAGTTCTTTTTCTACCTTGTTTCATTTTCATATCTTTTTTTTTTTAATTAATATTCTCAAAAATATCTTAAAAATCTCAATAATCTCAAAAAAAATGCTTTTCCAACTATCATAAGAAACAATCTCTTCTCTGATTCTATGCTTTATTTATTGAATTTCATAGAAGATGACAAAAAAAGTTACTGTTGTGCATTTGTTTTGGTAAGATTGACTTGACCTTCACGTCGTTCGTTGCAGCGCGTACGTATTCGGCCATGCACGTTTTTGGGCAGCGTCAAGATTACCGCTTGGATTTTAAAACATTCATCATTTTTGAACTATTAATCCAATTGATCTAAAACTTTCCAGAAAACTTCTTTGAACCTTAATGAACAACTTTCTCACTGAAAGCTTTCCGTAGCTTAAAATTCGTTCGCTAAACGAGGCGCTTGAAGGTTAAAAATCATGATTTTTGCATTGCCTAAAAAAAAAATGACTAACTTTTTCGGTTATTAAAATATTCTCGTTTTTTTTGTTAGATAGTTTCAGAAGACGTAAACAGGTACTTTGTATTGGGGAAATCGGGAAATGATGAAAATTGGATAAATTAGCGCGAGTTGAAGTGAAAAAAGATTGGAATTTTTCGTTTTCAAAGTTTTGTTTTTAGTTTTGAAAATTAAATTCATAGTTACTGATTTTAAATAAACAGTCACATATTTCTAAATATTAAGAAATTTTTCTTTTTCTTTATTAAAAATTTTTAATTTGTGGGTTAAAAAATGGAATATTTTAGACTGAAATAATATTTCATATTTAATAAACGCCTTTAATTATGAATATATTATTTTAAAGTTCTTATTAAATTAAAAAAAAAATAGTGGGATGATGATCGTGGGGGCTAAGGCGTAGGCTTTGGACTCACTCCGCCGGCTTGCGGGTTCGATTCACGCCTCGCACTCTGGCGTTAGCATTAGAAGCTTTCATTCCACGTAAAATTAAAAATAGTTTATAAAGTTTCCATCGGGCGTTTACATTTTTTTAACTACTGACTTTCGAATTGAAACAGTTTAATTTTTAACGTTAAAATCTGCAAATTCTCAAATTGTAAATTGATTCCTAATCGTCTTATAAAATCAATTATTATTCACTGTTTAAATCTTAAAGTGCAGTTCAACTTGAAAAATCATTAATTAATTTATATTCACTGTTGATCAACTAAAAAGGTTATTTATCCTAAATCTTCGATTTCAAACAATTCTAATTTTCAGTTGTTCAAGTCTTTAAAACTATATTTAAAAATCTTTAAAATAAAATGTACGCCTAAAAATTGATATTTAAAATGGTAAATTTGAAAATCATTTTTAAACAATTGCATTTTTGTGTGAAATGTCATTGAATCCCTGCCGATGAAAAAGCACTGAATACCACATTAGAACAACAATGCCTAGTGCCGTTCCAGTACTGCTCGTGTAAAACCACTCAGATTCCGATTTACATGCCAGCAGAAGTTTCCCTTATACCTGATTAAAAATTTAAATTTAAAAAAATTTTAAATTATCAATGAGAAGGTTAGAAATTCAGAATCTACAGGTTTCGATTATTACAGATATCTAACTTTTTCGTTTAGATGTTTAAAATTGGAATGAATATAACGTATCTCGTAAACGGACTGAGATAGTCAAAACAGACGTTTTTTAATTGAACTTCAAAATCGTATATTATTATGTAAGTTTTAATTATAAATATGTATAGAGAAAAAATTCACAAATTAAACAAAAATTTTAATAATTTGAAGAAATTTCTAAAAGGAAGTCGGGTTGGTTGCGGCCAAATTTTGTAAATAACTTTCCGCCTAGTACGTGACGAATACAATAAGAACATTATGTGACCGTTCCATCATTTCTCAGTGCCGTCTAGGTGCTGAAAATCAGCACAAAGAGCCACTGAGGCGTCACTGGCGGCCCAGTACCGTTTACCAGTGCTTTTTCTGTGCTTACTGATCGGCAGGGATGCGCTTTAATGTATAAAACTCGTTTCGTTTCAATTATTTTTAATGCACATAAACTTCAAGTCATTAAAGTGTTATGCTTGTAATGCCTATGAGTTAATGCCATTCAATGCTACACATCGAACCGCCAAATTGTATGCCATGCAATGCCTTTCACGAACCAATTAAGGAACCGCGTCAATGTCATTTAAAGCTGTCTTTAGCGGTCTGAGTGAACGGAAAGGATACTCTACAACGTATCCTCCCTGGCGGACTGAAGGAACCGAAAGGAGCCTCTGCAAAGTACCCTTAAAGACATCACTGAGCCCCCCTTCGGTTCCTTCTTAAAAAAACTAAAAAAAAACCAGCAAGATCAACTTTCAAATTGTTGAAATTCGGATTCTACGTTAAGATTTCCATTAGAAACTCACAGGGTAACCGAAATAATTTTCTTTTAGCGTTAACAAATTTTAAAGATATCATAAACTTCTGCTGAAGGTGACTTCAAGCGCATACATAATAGCTCAACTAGTATGTTGCGCGCGAAGTTTAAAAATATAATAAAAAATTTACAAATAAATGTAAATAAATATATGTAATAATTGATATGTCTAATTTTACACAAATTTAATACTTTATCTTTACTTCTAACATCTCATCTCGTAACCTCAATGACACTGCTTGCCTGCTCTTACTTGCATTGCAGCGTTGTTATCTGAGGTTTTCACTGCGTTGAGCTAGCATCCAGACAAAATGCTTAAAGTTACCGACGGAAAGCTTATTAACTGCTACTGAAAGAAGATGCACTTGAAGTCGCCTTCGGCCTATGTAAATGACAGGTATTTTATTTTTTTAAGTTTTTAACGCTGCAAGAAAAATTATTGCGATTATTCTATGACTTCCCAATGCAAATTTTAACGTAGAATCCGAATTTCAACAATTTAAAAGTTGAGCTTGCTGTTTTTTGACTGCTTTAAGAAAGAACCGAAGGAGGACTCAGTAGGGTCTTTGAGGGTACTTTGTAGAGGCTGTTTTAGGTCCCTTCAGTCCACCAGGTCTTATAGTATACACATAGCGTCCCTTCCGCATCATGCTACAAAAACTTAAAAAAAAAACAGCAAGATGGGCATTTAACTTGCTGCAATTCGGATTCTATATTAAATTTTCCACTAGAATGTCATGGAGTAATTACATTACTATTTTTAAAGCGTTAAAAATTTAAATAATGTCATTAACTTCTGCTGAAGGTTACTTCAAGCGCATGCATAACACAGGCCCACAAAAAAAAACAAATGTGTCTGTGCAATTAACCAGACCTATATATTCTTATGTATTTTTCGACGCTGAATCCGAATTTGCAATAAAAAGTAGGGTCTAGCTACTTTTTTATGGGGTTTTGATCGAAAAACCTCATTTTTTACGGTTTTTTCATGGTTTTTTTTAAATAAAAAAAAATAAAGAAAAATTTTATTTTTTTGACTTCAGAATCGAATTCTACGGGAAAAAATACATCGAAAACCATGTTTTTATTTTTTTTTTACAAAAATTTCAACCCACCATACGGCGATGAAAAGGCAGAAAATCGCGGAAAGTGAAAATTTGCTTCAAATTTGATTAAAATGACATTAAAATCAAGTTTAACGATTTTAAACCGATTTATAAACATTGAAAATACTTGACTGGGGGTTTTTGTGGTCGCTGATCATGAATTTTAAGTCATTTTTTTCAAAAAACATCTCCTAGTCGGCGTAAGTGGACAATAAACGTGATAAATTGATATTTTTTTCAAAAAATCGATGTTTTGGATA
>NC_046666.1:116273416-116306836 GCF_010883055.1 Belonocnema kinseyi | reverse complement strand
TTTTAATGTCATTTTAATCAAATTTGAAGCAAATTTTCACTTTTCGCGATTTTCTGCCTTTTCATCGCCGTATGGTGGGTTGAAATTTTTGTAAAAACAAAAACAAAACATGGTTTTCGATGTATATTTTCCCGTAGAATTCGATTCTGAAGTCAAAAAAATAAAATTTTTCTTTATTTTTTTTTATTTAAAAAAAACCATGAAAAAACCGTAAAAAATGAGGTTTTTCGAGCAAAACTCCATAAAAAAGTAGCTGGACCCTACTTTTTTATTGCAAATTCGGATTCAGCGTCGAAAAATACATAAGAATATATAGGTCTGGTCAATTGCACAGACACTGTTGTTTTTTTTTGTGGGCCTGTGTAATCTTTTCAGTAATATTTTGCAATTTGCGTCGCAGCCTTCTTTTCTGAGGTTTACACTGTATGGCGCTATCACCCAGCCAAAATTCTTTGTTACCGACGGATAGCACCTATTAAGTGCTAATACAGAATCCGAATTTCAACAAGTTAAATGCCCATTTTGCTGTTTATTTTAGTTTTTGTTGCATGATACTGAAGGGATACTATGTAGATACTGTAAGGATACGCTGTAGAGTATCCTTTCCGTTCACTTGGTCTGCTAGGGGTCGACAAAATCTTGAATAGAATCAATGTCGGTCAATGCGATTGAATTATTTTTTGGACAAAAATGCAATTTTTACGCATTCAAAGCCATTGAAATGTCTTTTTTTTCAATGCCAATCTATGCATCCCATTGAAATCGTTGTTGCCGCGAAAGGACTCGGCTATAAATTCCATCGGCATCAGCCGAAGAAAATGCAAACTCTGGCGGCCACAAGACGAGGTCCTAACAACTCGGTCGTCCTACAGACCGGAGTCCTTTGTTGTGTGCCACATGATATTTAGTTGAAATATTTGTTTACATCCTTCATTTTTAAATTACGTACTTTAACGTAGTTTCCTATCGACTCTTACATTTCTCAAAGTTTGAGGCCGATAATGTATATATAAAAAAAGTTCGAACGTTTAAAAAATTTAGAGTTCAAAAAAAATATGTGAAAAAGGCTCCCAGTTTTAATTTGTTCGGAAATAATTTTTAGTGAAGTTCCTACCCAATGAAATACCTTAGCTTACTTTATTGTACTCTAAGACATTTCCCAAAGTTTCTGCTTGATATTTTATTTACAAAAAAAGTTCTTAGGTTAAAAAAAATTCAAGTTACTGATAAAGTGAGATCGGCAATATGGGTATTTCACTGCGTCACATGCCCTTAAAGAATTCCACTAGCACTAAAATTTGGCGGAGTTTGAATAAGAGTGGCGACAAACAAATTTTAGGCGCAGACACTTGGCAAATTTTCCCTCATATGCAAGACAACATTTATACCCAGTAGGCAAACAAATTAAGGATGTCCTAGATATTTCTTTGGACATCCCTGAGAAGTCTTTTATAACATGTGTTTTGGACATCCTAGGGATGCTCTTAAAACGTATAATGTCAGTACGAAAGATGTCTCGAGAACACCCATGTCTTTAAAACGTTCTTAGCTCATATTTCGGACATTGGACGTCTTAGAGACGTTGATTGGGCTGACATAAGACGTCCTAGGAACGTCTTAAAGACGTTCTTGACATTTTCATAGTTTTGTGCCCGCTGGGTATTCACATAAACAGGATGTCCCAGACTCAAGTGTCTGGACTTATATAGCTGTATAAAAATAAAAAATAAAACATTCCGTACGTACATTTCAACGCTTGCAACCAGGAGAAAAAGTTGGCCATAATGTGAAAACGAATTCAGGTTAGATTTGGTGGTTCAATAGGTGATCCATAATCCTAATACTTTGGTATGACAAGTGAACATGATTATGATGAATGTTAGTATCCCCAATCCTGCGTAAGTTCCATGTATTAAATGGGATTGAGTTTTTCTTTCTTTCCTTTGCAGGTTGAATTCATATATTTGTTGTTATAGTTGCTCCAGTGTCTTCTCACCTTCTTGAAAAGAGTTTTGATGTATTTGAGCGTCGCTAGAGTCCCGGAGGTTTACGTACTGTATCGCTATTCGGGTCTCCGCGGTTGACCAGTACGCAGTTAGCCAGGCGTCGCATGAAAATCTGGGCGTTCTGTCATTCCACTGATACGCTCTATGATTCCTGAGGAAAAACAAAAAGGGATTGAGGGCGTGAGTTACTAATCTAGGCGTGATAACGGGTCGGTGTGTCTATCCCAACCCCTCTGTGGTGCGGTGATCCGGGTCTATTGGACCCGCCAGGTGGTCCTCTGGTTCTAGACGCGGTATCCCTACCCCCGGGAAATTCAGGTCGGTCGGGTGTGGTAGAGGCGAGCCTAGTAGGACGAAAACACTAGTCGAGCCAGGTGAAGGGATGTCCGTCTGGCTGTTTCCGCCTAGGTAGTCTAGTGCCAGATTCTGGAGAGGCTCCGCGATGAGACACGTTCAGAAGCACCTGATGCCATGCCTGGCCTATACCGCAAAGTCGGATATGGGAGTGCCCATTACTACGACGATGCGGTTGGATTCCCCGAGAAAGGTTCATTTGGGATTCGGGTGTACCTGGAATGGGTCGCGTTTGGGAGCACCCAATGCCGCGACACATTGAAATTCGATGTACGGATATGGGAGCACCCATTGCTCCGTCACTCGATCCAGGGAGTTTCCCCAAGTTCAACGATATCCGAAGGTGCCTGAAATAAGTCGCGTTTGGATCACCCAATGCTGCGTCTCATTGGAACTCGAGGAACGGATATGGGAGCGCCCATTCCTCCGTCACTCGAGCCAGGAAGCCTTCCGGTTGACGTCTCCTCCAGGGATCACCGAGGGAGGACGTGTTCAGGAGCGCCCGGTGCCGCGGCCTACTGGTACTCGAGAGGTGGATATGGGAGCTACCATTGCTCCACCGCTTGAGCCGGCTGCCCGAGGAGGCGTCATCTGGTCGGCGTCGTCTCCAGGGATACTTCATCTTTGAAAATAATAACTTTTTCACCAACTTTTGCGTTTAGTGGCCTAACCCTTACATCATAGCGTACCTTCGATCTTTCCTTAGCTTTTATCATATTTTTTTTATTTCGTTCAGTCTGATTATCAAGTCGCGCAGGTAAGAACCGTTGGTTTCTAACCTTTCCTTTGTTGGAAAAGAACTGGACAGGTGCGCAATTTTTCCTTATATTAGTTCAAAGGGGGTGAAGTTGGCAGATTCGTGCATGGAATAACCTATAACAATAACCAATCCCGATCATCGTAATCTTTCACGTACTGTTTGATATAATCGGTAAGTACGATATGACTACGTTCCAGAGAAACGTTAGTTTGTGGGCGGTACCAGGAAGTAGTAATCCCCTTGACCCCGAATATTTTTCTAAGCTTGTTCATCAGTCTGCTGACGAAGCTTCGTCCTTGGGTCGAAATAATGCAACGGGGGGCTCCGTATTGTGCAAATAAGTTCGTAGCAACCGCGTGTGGGATTGTATTTTTTTAATGTCGCGAACAGGTACGGCTATACAAAGCTTGCTGAAGTTATCTTACATCGTTAATATGTGCCTGTTACCGCTGGGAGTGGTAGCGAGTTTACCGACAGTATCGAGGGACACTTTGTCAAATACGCTGATTGGAGTATCCGTAATGACCATTGGTTCACGTGTGCGTGCCCTTACGAATTTATTCGTTAGGCAGCTCTTGCAGTGCCTGATATACTCGATAATGTCATTTCGCTTACCCGGATTTTCGTTCCCGTATTTGTCTATACGTCTTGGTGATTCCCTTGTGTCCTCCATGTAGGCTATTATGAAATTCAGCAATGATTCCAGGTCTTAGTGTTTCGGGAGGAACTTCCAGCCTGCCGTAACATAGGGTAATGGTAACGTTTCCACACCGGAATATGTCGGCTAGCGATTCGGACATCCTATTTCGAGGTAAGGTACCCAGCAAATCTCCTGAATTGGCCATTCTACATGTTCTTTGTTTGTCTCGGTCCAGTGCTGTCTTAAGAAACTCTAGTCTTGAGATCACATCTCTCCAGTCAATTTCGCATAGTGATTTCTTTTGACTACGATAGCGTACACTTTATTTTCCCCAAAAGGTGTAATCAGGACCTGTCCCTTCTGAGGCCTATTTTCCCACAGATCCTGTGCATAAACGCGATCTGTAGCTAATAAAAGTTTAAAGATAGGATTGTTTGGTTTACAATCTTTTGAGATCAAATGGGCGTAATTATTTCTGTAATATGTGAGAGGTTCAGTTCATTCATGTTGTATTTCATTTCTATCTGGAGTAGTCGTCGGTGAATTAACTCCTTGCTCCACATCTGATATAGAGTCCTCTCTAACCGAAGAAGTGGAGGAATCAACTGTATGTGGTAGAAGTATGTTTAGAGTATTTCGCGGCGAGCGGACGTCATTTTGTTTTTCTAAAGTAGATGCTAATTGATTAAGCTGTCGTGATAGCATAATGTTCTTCTTACCGATAGGCACCCCTTCGTGACAGTTGATTTCTTCTGCGCTGTCACATTTGGCTGCTCGAGTTGAACAGGCAACGGGCATAGTTGAAGCGACTGGCGTCTGGAGTAATAATCTTCTTGAAGGTTGAGTTCCTATAATGGGAGATTCTATTACCTCATATAAGTCTTTGAACCGTACCGTACTTTTACTGTCCACCCCGAAATTTTTTGTTTCGGGTGGTTTTTCTGTGTCTAACGCAGTATCCTTAGGTTTTGAATCGTCCTTCGCGTCAAGGTGTCTATAGAAGGATTCTAAAAACGCGTTTACTGTGGCAGGAAGAAGATCGTTAAAGTCGGTGCTTGGGTCCATGTTTTGCAACGAGATTAGTAACTCTTGAACATCTTCTCCTTCCGATACCGAAGTGCATTCTGTTTGAAATGTTTCCCCTTGGTGTACTTCGTCGAGTCCTTCTGTGTCCAAAAAATAAGACTGATGATCTTCTAACGAACGATCGAATTTGGCGATAGACCGTTCAATCTCTGAACCTTCCCATTGTGGGTTTCAGTGGTTTTGTTTCTAAGCCTTTGTTACTCTGGGCATGGTCGCTGTCGTTACTGCCGTCGCTATCTTTGCTACTCTCGGCAGGGGGGCTGATATAAACTATAAGATTTGTATGACCACCAGACGTATCAGTGCCCTGTTGTTCCTGGAAAGTACTGGATTCAGATGCATGACTGCCTAAGACGAAATCGTTTCTGTTGATTCCAGCTCGTCCCGGATAATCGGCCATCTCTCAACACTCGAATGTAGGTGTCGAACGCGCAGGCTGTTACCGATTTCATCATCATTTTAGTGTCATTAGTCGGTGACGCGTATTTCTTATGTAAAGAGAGCTTAGCCCCACTAAGCAATCCCAAGGTACGGTCGTAATAGTCGCTGACACATTCCGTTTGCTTTATGCGCAAATTCACCATTGATTCGAAGCACCACTGGTACTTTTTCGTGGGAGCAAACCGTTTCTTTGGGTGGGTAATTAGATCTTGTATTTTATTAAAAAATTTATCCCTCACTATTTCCCTGGCAATCCCTTCTAATTTACTGAGGGCTACATTCACAAAAGAGGGTTCAGAAATTTCATTTACGTAGAACGAACTGTTAGCTACTTCTCGAATAAAGTCTTTGAGGGGGGATTTTTACCGTAGAAAGTTGGGATATGGAAAGTGCATTGTTGTAGGGTGATCCCCTCCAAAGCAGAAGCCATAGCCGCACTTATGCCTGGTTGGCGATCCGGTGTTCTGAACTGTTATGTTGGGGGTCGCATCACCAAAAGGAGGGCTACTTTCATTTAGGTCAGGGATCGGACTCATCTCGCCGTTCAGCATTATTTATCTTTTCGTTTAACCGAGCTTTACTTACGGTAGTTGTGGAGAGTCCTCAGTCAATCATTAAGTTTTTCTTTTCTAAAATACGAGAAAATCCCTAAATAATTGATTAATTAAAATTAAGGCAAGTTACATTTCCTCGAGATATTTTTTTGATATACCCATATCATACAGATGAATTAGAATGAATTTCAAAGGCTGATCAAATGCCAGTTTGGAAATCAAATTCAGAAATAGCGATTTCAAAAATAAGATAATTTCTAAAAAAAATGGAAAAACAATTCTGGGCTAAATTATCTTGTCTAGATAAATGTTTTAAACAATCTTATCACCAACGTAGCTCGAATTTATTTTAAAAGTTAATCAAATAAAATTTTAGTTTGATGTCCACACAAAACATTTTCTAAAATACAAAAAAATCCCTAAATAATTGATTAATTAAAATTCAGGCAAGGTAAGATTCCTCGAGACATTTTTTTGATACAGCTATATCATAAAAATGAATTAGAATGAATTTCAAAGGTTGATCAAATGCCAGTTTGGAAATCAAATCCAGAGATAGCGATTTCGAAAATTGGATAACTTCTAAAAAAAATGAAATAACAATTCTGGTCTGGATAAATTTTTAAACAGTCCTATCACCAGCGAGTCTCTAATTTATTTTAATAGTTAATCAAACAAAATTTTAGGATAAGGTACAGACAAAACATTTTCCGAAGTAGGAAAAAATCTTTGAATAATTTATTAACTAAAATTCAAGCAAGTTAAATTTCCACGAGATAACTTTTTAAAACACCCATATCATAAAAATGAATTAGAATTAATTCCAAAGGGTGATCGAATGCCAATTTGAAAATCGAATCCAGAAACAGCGATTTCGAAAATTGGATAATTTCTAAAAAAAAATGGAATAACAATTCTGAGCTAAATTATATTGTCTAGATAAATTTTTTAAACAGTCCTATAACCGACGAGTCTCTAATTCATTTTAATAGTTAAACAAAATTTTAGTTTGAGGTAAAGAAAAAAAAAATTTCTAAAATACAAAAAAATCCATAAATAATAGATAAATCAAAATTCAAGCAAGTTAAATTTCCTCGAGGTAACATTTTAATACACTTATATCATAAAAATGAATTAGAATGAATTTCAAAGGCTGATCGAATGCCCATTTGGAAATCAAATCCAGAAATAGCGATTTCAAAAATTGGATAATTTCTAAAAAAGATTCAATAACAATTATAGGCTAAATTATATTGTCTATACAAATTTTTTAAACAGTCCTATCACCAGCGAGTCTCTAATTTATTTTAATAGATAATCAAAATTTTTAGATGAGGTCCAGACAAAACATTTTCTATAATATCAGAAAATTTCTAAATAATTGATTAATTAAAATTCAGGCCAGTTAAATTTTCTCGAGATAACTTTTTGATACACCTATATCATAAAGATAAATCAGAATGAATTTTTAAGGCTGATCAAATGCCAGTTTGGAAGTCAAATCCAGAAATAGCGATTTCGAAAATTGAATAATTTCGAAAACAATTGGAATAACAATTCTGGGCTAAATTCTCTTGTCTAGATAACTTTTTTAAACTATCTTATCACCAACGAGTCTCTTATTTATTTTAATAGTTAATTGATTAATTAAAATTCAGGCAAGTTAAGTTTTCTGGAGATAACTTTTTGATACACCTATATCACAAAAATGAATTAGAATGGATTTCAAAGGCTGATTAAATGGCGCTTTACAAATCAAATCCAGAGATAGCTATTTCGAAAATTGTATAATTTCTAAAAAAATGGAATAACAATTCTGGGCTAAATTATCTTGTCTAGATAACTTTTTTTAACCATCCTATAACCAACGATTCTCTAATTTATTTTAATAGTTAATCAAACCAAATTTTTGGATGAGGTCCAGACAAAACATTTCCTTAATTACGAACAAATCCCTAAGTAATTGAATAATTAAAATTTAGGCAAGTTAAGTTTTCTCGCGATAACTTTTTGATACACCTATATGATAAAGATGAATCAGAATGAATTTCTAAGGTTGATCAAATGCCAGTTTGGAAATCAAATCCAGAAATATTGATTTCGAAAATTGGATAATTCTTTTAAAAAAATGGAATAACAATTCTGGGCTGAATTCTCATATCTAGATAAATTTTTTAAACAATCCTATCACAAACGAGTGTCTAATTTATTTTAATAGTTAATCAAACCAAATTTTAGACTGAGGTCCAGAGCAAACATTTTCTAAAATACGAACAAATCCCTAATAACTGATTAATTAAAATTCAGGTAATATGAATTTTCTCGAGATAACTTTTTGAGAAACCTATATCATAAAAATGAATTAGAATGAATTTGGAAGGCTGAACAAATGCCAGTTTGTAAATTAAATCCAGAAATAGCGATTTCGAAAATGGGATAATTTCTAAAAATGAATGGAATAACAATTGTGGGCTAAATTGTCATATCTAGATAAATTTTTGAAACTAGCCTATTACCAAAGAGTCTCTTATTTATTTTAATAGTTAATCAAACGAAATTTTTGAATGAGGTACAGACAAAACAATTTCTAAAATACGAGAATGTCCCTAAATAATTGATTAATTAAAATTCAAACAAGTTAAATTTCCTCGAGATAACTTTTTGATACACCTATATCATAAAGATGAATCAGAATGAATTTCTAAGGCTGATCAAATGCCAGTTTGGAAATCAAATCCAGAGATAGTGATTTCGAAAATTGGATAATTTCTAAAAAAAATGGAATAACTAATCTGGGCTAAATTATCTTATCTAGATAAATTCTTTAAACAATCCTATCACTAACGAGTCTCTAATTTATTTAAAAAGTTAATCAAACAAAATTTTGTGATAAGGTCCAAACAAAACATTTTCTAAATTACGAACAAATCCCTAATAACTGATTAATTAAAATTCAGGCAAGTTAAATTTCCTCGAGATATTTTTTTGATATACCCATTTCATAAAAATGAATTAGAATGAATTTCAAAGGCTGATCAAATGCCAGTTTGGAAATAAAATGCAGAGAGAGCGATTTCGATAACTGGATAATTTGTAAAAAAAGTGGAATAACAATTCTAGGCTAAATGTTCTTGTTTAGATAAATTTTGAAACAATTTTGTCACCAACGAGACTTTGACTTATTTTAATAGTTTATCAAGCCGAATTTTAGGATGAGGTCCAGACAAAACATTTTCTAAAATAAGAAAAAATCCCTAAATGTTTTATTAATTTAAATTCAGGCAATTTCAATTTTCTTGAGCTATCTTTTTGATACACCTATATCATACAAATGAATTAGAATGAATTTCAAAGGCTGATCAAAAACCAGATTGAAAATCAAATCCAGAGATAGCGATTTCGAAAATTGGATAATTAAAAAAAAAATGGAATAACATTTCTGGGCTGAATGATCTTGTCTAGATAATTATTTTAAACAATCCTATCGCCAACGAGTCTCTAATTTATTATTAAGTTAAACAATATTTTAGGGGTAATTAATTAGATATCCAATCAGTGATTAGGAATCTTGATATGCCCAAATATGGAGAATGTCGCAGTTAGCATAATATATAGTATCCCTTCCTAGGTGTCCAAGGGTAAGCCATTATGATGCGTAGAAGAGCATAAGGTTTGCGTGTGTCCTTTTGGTTGTGTGTGAACGGCTCACCCTCCTATAGCTGTCATCTTTATTAAGCTGTTTATTGCTTTTAGATTTAAGATGCTGGTCTCCATCATAGAAATATGTAGGTCAGAATGACTAAAGGATGTACATGTGGTGTAGGTACCAGCATTTTGTAAACTTATGGAACTGAAAATCTTGTCTGTTTTCAGTCTTGGCTTGCTGATTAATTTATGGCTCTTCAGTTAGTGTGTAGCCTTCTAGTCTTGTTAGCTATGCAAATATTTATGTGTATCGCTTATTTTGGTTTACTGCGATTTGTACGTGCTTATAGGTACCAGCAAACTGTGAGCGTATGCGATTGAAAATGCAGCTACCTTTTGTGGTTTCCTTGATAATTAATTTATTGCTTTTTAATTAACGTGTGCCTGTTTTTTGTGGAAAGGATGCTGCGTAGATTTTCTTGTGCTGTTGGGTTAACCTTACACTATTGCGTCGTTTCTTTACATATCTGATTTTCACGAATGATTTTAACAGTGCTAAACGGAAAAAAAATTCTTAAGGCGAACGAGTGAATCGAGAATATATTAAAGTCAAAGAAAGTCTCCGCTTGGATTAGATAAAACGTTTAGTTAGAAGAGTTAAACATTTAGTTACTTTATGTAAATTGTTCTCGTAAATCAGTAATCTGGACACAATTGCTGAGTTGGAGAGTTTATTATTTTTGACAGATTATGTATAATTTTATTATATTTAGATCAGAAAAACAATTTGGTTGTTATAGAAATATTTTAACTTACAATAGCCAATTTTTCGTCGGGTATCGCGAAAATGAATTTCCCTGAAATCCGTATAATGTATTTGGAGGTCAAGTTTGTTGTTTTTATCGCATTTCTTGATATTTCAATATAGTTATCGCCTACAATCGAAAAAATGGTAAATTATTATTACCGCATCATAAAATCTATTAAATATTAACATGCGCGCACATTTTAAGTGGTAAACAACGTTTAATTGTCCAAAGTAAATCTGAACTGTCACTGCTCCCGATTAGACCTTCGCCATTTTATTTCGCTGCTCCCACAATGTACAGGCGCTGTTCCGATAATTACTTCAGACGCCTATACTTAAAATCCCTATTATAGCTATACTTATCAGGGGTTTGACTATAGGATATCCCTGGTATATGGAAAACGGTCAAGGATATTCATATAAGCTGATCCAGGAATCTTTCTTAATTCCTTCGTTCGTTTTCAGCTAAATGTTTAGCTATAATAAGGAATAATATCCCTGGCACAGCTCAATTTTTTTTACCGTGTAGATTTTGTTTACAATAATAATTGGATGTTGAATATAATCCTTTAACTTGTTGAGTTATTATTGAATATAAATGTTATGTAATTATTTTCTATTGTTTATATTTATTATTATTATAAAATTCACGGGACATGACACCTCCCCCCTTTAAGTTTGAGCATGGGAATGCAATGACCATGATCAAACTTATTTATTACAATTTGTGTATTCGAACTTTTGGTTGTCTGCGTAGCGTATCTTAAATTTATGAACGCATGCTTTTGAGACAATTTATTGCCCTATGTCCTTTTTGATAACATTTTTCGCAGGCGTGAGTCCATTTATAAAGTTTAATCGTTCCGAATTGTACTGATTGTGACTGATTCAGCTTGATTTATCCTTAGATTAGCTGGTTCCATTTTACTGGAACATACAATATTTTTAAATTATCAAAATTTAAATTTATGAATGAAAATAGAAAAAAGTTTTATATTAATGTTTTTTCTTATATTAATTTACGCTTATTGAAAAAATAGTAAGGAAATCTATATATCTCATGATTTTATTTTCATTTTAAATACTAAATTGCTGTAGTAGAAATATATTAATATAAAATTTTTTTTTATTTGATAATCATGCCTGAAAATATCTGTATGTTTAGGTAGTAGGAATGTATAGATTATACCTAATGTGATTTTTTGATACATGTGTAATTGTGAAACGAGCGAAAATATTAGATTAATGTTTAATGTAAATATATTGTATCATTTTTTACATTTTTGCTCATTTTACAAGTGAGTCTGAACTTCGATGCCTTTCATACATTCTTGTATTTAAAAATTAAATTTTTCCCAACAAGTATTACGCGCAGGTATTTGTCTTTTTGGATACTACAATAGTCACGAACATGAATACCATTGCTTCTGAATATGTGCTATTTTATTAAGGAAATGCCATGAATTTTGTGTTTGAAAGAATGATTTATAACTTGAAGTAAGTAGAAGGATGCACGGTTTACAGAATTTAATAGGGCTTCCTAGTAAAAATATAATTGGTTAGGTTTGGCATTTTCGTAGAGCAGTAAAGTTGAGTAATTACATCATGATTATCGCTATTTTCTATGCTCAGGTGCCTTATTTTCTAACATAAATCTGAATAATTTTGTATCTTCGTGAAAAACTATAAATATTAGCTAGATAATCGTTACTTTTCAGATAGTGGTATGGATTAACGCTGTCCACGTAGGCTTAGTGCGTAATCTTTGGGCTTTCAGGAGTTGGAATAATTTCTGTACAGAAAGGAAAGAAAAGATTCTAACTTTATATAGTTCACAACATTTATGGCAAGCATTCATATTTTTACGTTGTATACTAAAAAGTTAAAATTAGCAAAAATGTATTATTCTTGAAAGAAGAAGAAAAATTGTTGAGAAAGTGATAAGTGACAACTGGATAGATAAAAAGTGAGGTTTTTTTTGTTAACATTTTGTTAGTATATAAAGGTTCGTGAAAAAGAAATTAACTTGATTATTCAAAAGTTCTTTCAATCAACATTTAAGAAGGATACGTGATATCAAAAAAGTATATTATAAAATTAGTAAGAGATTTAGTTAGAGTTGAAGTGAAAGAGAGAGAGAGAGAGAGAGAGAGATGAATAAAGCTTGGGGGTTGAAAAGAGTTTGAAATGCTAGATAGTATAAAGTAGTGGTAAGTTTGTGTTAAATTTAACAAGAGTAGGAATCGCGATCTTCATCTGAGTCCATAATAGATACTTTTATGCGGGTGTAGTCAAGAACTTCTCTATTTTGGTTGGTTCGTAGGAGAAATGTGTTCAAAAGTGGGGTTCTACTATATATTGTATCTATACCATATATATATTCAGGATTTTAAAAGAAATTTTAGTTTTGTGAGAGAAGTGATCATGGGATATACATACAACACAAAAATGGATTATATTCAAGGTACACAACTTTTTTTTTGTTATGATTATTTCAAAAATTTTTATCATAGTTTAGAGGAACAAATATTTTGTTTGGTAAAACTAATATCGGGCTATTGAAGAATAATATCAAATCTTATAAACGAATATTTTTCCTTTGATTTTAGATAATACATAAATATATTTGAAAAAAGGCAGGATAATCAATTTTATATAAACGCTGATTTTACAAAGATATGAACTTGAACTTTAAATATGCAGTTGCTTGCGTTATACTTTTATGGTTTAGGAAGTTTTTAAGGCAAATATTGATTATTTCAATTGAGATCATAGATCTTCTAAGGGGTTACCTTTAATTAATGACACTGACAAATATATTCTTCAATTTACCTCATAGAAACTAAAATAAAATGTTAACATTCTTAGATATGGCAAAAAAATTACAAAATTTAAATTTGGTAAAGTAAAGGCTCAAGTTAAAAGCATATCATATTTTTAAAGGTTGATTCTAGATTATAATGTCATTGCTGTTGGATGAGTAATATTAAATTAGGATAGTTATATGGAATAATAAGATATATTGCTTCTCGAAGGCTGGATTCTGCAAAATAAAGACAGACATGTATTAGTATGATTGAATAGTCTCTTTCGATAGTTACAATTCATAAAGAAAATCTTAGAGAATTTTATCTGCTTAATGAATGTTTATTAAAGAGTTCAAAAAAAATAAAATTTATCATTATTTTATATGACGTTGAATTTATACTTTTGTAGAAAAGCATTTCATTTAAATATCTAAAATAAGATTGAGAATTAAGAAAGAAAAAATCATTTATCTGTTATTTCAATTTTTTTAAAAGATTGTGCATTTTTTCTGGTAAATCAATTAGTAAGCGCTTGAGTCGATTAGTGTGTACAACTCTTGGGGAGTTTTTTATTTGAATTTTCACGTTTCCTTTCCTGGAATTTCCAATACTTCGTATGGTCCTGAATATTGATTGTTGAGTTTCTTAATTTTTCCTCCTTCCAATAAAAATACTTTGTCTCCTACTTTGAATTCTTGAGGATTAATTTTCCTATCATAGTATTGTTTTGACTTTACTTTAGGTGAGATTAAATTTTGTTTAGCTAATTCGCGAATTGCGTGTAATCTTGTAACTCAATTTTTTGTTTGTTTGTATCCTGAAGAAAATTTTATTAAAGATTATGATGAGAATTTTGAGAATAAAAATGTCAATGAAAATTTGGTCAATTTAGACGAAATAAATCCCCATTTTAATGAAGGTTTACCTGAAACAAAATGACAATAAAGAATCGCATGATGAAGATTCAGCACAAAAACATCCACCCCCAGAGCCACCCCCAGACGAACCAGTGATCCCAGATTTGAAACGACGTTCACTCCAATACTATCAAAGGTCTTGTCCGTGTGAAATATAGTAGCAGACGATGTACATGGCTGGTTTGCGCGCAACCCATTTCTCCTCTTCTGAATTTTAAAACTCGAAGGTGCACGATTGCCGGTCGGAACACTTCGGCGGTTTTATTTATATCTCTGTCTGCTAACTGCTTTGAAATAAAATCAAGAGATTAGGATTTTAATATTTCCAGATTTCGATGCTGGCGATTCTCATGATTTGAATACTTCGCGCGCCTCTTTATATGCGTATATTCTGAGGTTACGTTATTGCAAGTATAAAACATAAATGATATAAATATCTATACTATTATACACACACACATTATTAATGATCATATTATAATTATGTTACATTATAATAGTCTTATTTATATCTTGATCCGAATTTGAAAGAAATTAAACAAATTGGCGATTTTGGAATTAATCTTGTTTGGATAAAAACTCCATTATTTGGTTGAAAAATAAATTATTTTGTTGAAAGTGTAACTATTTTGTAAAAACAGTCCTCTTTTCTATCAAAACTTCTACTACTTTGTTAAAATGTATTTTTTTTTCTTTGAAGATTCAACTCTTTCGTTGAAAATTCATGTATTTTGTTTAAAATTTGTCTGTTTTGTAGATCATTAATTTTCTTGGTCGAAAATTCATCTTATTGGTATAATTCAACAACTTTGTTGAAAATTCTTTTTTCCTGTTAAAAATTGTTTATCTTTATCTGAAAATGTAACTATTATATGATGGGTTAAAAATTAATCGTATATATTGGCTAAGTTGAAAAATCTTTTTTAAAAAAAAAAACATTAATGTTCTTGGTCGAAAATTCACATTTTCCCTTGAAAATTTAACAATTTTGTTGAGAATTCGTTTTTTTCTTGTTCAATTCAATTTTTTATCACAGTTTTTATCTGGAATTTGAACTATTCTATTATTGATTGAAATTTTATCCTGTACATTGTATTAGTTAAAACATCTCAACTGTCCCTCTTCCTCTCCTATACATTTTTCTAATACATGTGCCCATGACTTCATTTCGTATCCACATACTCTGCATAAATTCTTCTCTTCATCCATCCAATATCTGCAAGCTCTCACTCCTTCTCCCATTCTGAACCGTACAACCCTACTCCATTTTTTATTTTTTTTTGCAGATATTCTGGTTCCGTCAACCCTTTGACTATCATATACCACCTATTGTACCTCTAATCTATAATCTTTGTCCATCTCTCTTCTCCTTGTTTAACCAACTCTATGTCCTGCCACTCCATAACCCCTTCTCGAATATTACACACCCTTCTCATTTTTCTCCTTTCTTCCTCCCATTGCGAATTTCTCACATTACCTCTCGCTTCATTTTTCCGAATTTCGCCGAAACATGCTTGTGCAATTTTACTTCCCTCTTCCCTTTTTAGCTTCTCTTCAAACCTCCATGCTCTTTTAATTTGTCTAGTAACCATATGCTCTATACTTTCCTCTGTTCCTTCCATCCCCAGATCTCCACACCACAACACAACACCGCCCACACCAACGCATCAAACAACCAGACCCTCATTCTCAAATCGTTCTTGAACCTTCTCTTTCCTATACCCCATACTTGGCCCATTACTTTACTCGCACATTCAATTCTTTTCCTCATCTGCAGCTCGTTTCCCCCTTCTGCCTCAAACCAAAAACCTAGGTAACAGAACTCCTCCACAATTTCCACTTTTTGTCCGTTCATCTTCCAAACGTAATTTATTTTGCTCTTTCTATTTCTGAAACACATCACCTTTGTCTTATCTACGTTCACCGTCATCTCTTTTGTTCCCACATACTCTTCGAAGATTCTCATCATTAGGTTCATCCCCTTCTCATCATCTGCTAATAGAACTACATCGTCCGCTTATGCTATATAGTTTGCTATTACCCAAAACCGTTCCTCCTTTCCCTTTCTCCTTTAGCTTCTCCTCTAAGTCTGCCAATAGGACACTAAATAGCAATGGACTCAACGGGCACCCTTGCCTTAGACCTCGGCCTGTCCAGAAAACCTGCCCTTTTTTCTTTCCTATTTTCACCTTAATCCTGGTTTCAGTAAAAATTTCTCTTTCATTGCCTGCCATAGTACTTTTCTGTTCAATGAGTCAAACGCTGCTTTGAAATCTACGAACAAAGCGACTAGTCTCCCTTTCTTTCTCCCCAAATTTCTGTTAACTAAATACTTAAGTACGTACGTGTTGTCTTTAGTTCCCGTCCCTTTTCTAAATCCCGTCTGATTATGTGGGATACTTTCTTTTTGTTCTATCTGACTATCCAACTTACCCCCCAGATTCCCATTTTCGTGTTTCGTTCGCACCCTTTTTCCTTTCTCCCTCTGCCACGCTTACTGATGCCTCTTCTTAGTGTAACTATGACCGGGAAGTGCTCGGAACCTATCTCATTCCCGACCTTCATACTCCCTATCATATGCCGCATGCTTTCTTCAGCCAAGATGTAGTCTATTACTGTTGCTCCGTTTCCTATGAATGTGATCTCCTATTCGTCATCTCCTTGCATATTGCCATTGATATAAACCATCCTGTTTCTCCTATCATGTCTAGTAACTTCCTACACTCTCTGTCCGTCTCCCTATGTTTGGAGTTCCTTATAAATGCCTCCTTTTCTTCATCCCATAACCCTCTCCATTGTTCGCCAGTCCATGCATTTAAGTTCCCTCCTATTAAAACCAATTCTTCCTTCTTTTCCTCCATCCACCACCTTATTACTCTCCAGCCTTCCTCTTTCCCTCTTCTTCTGTATACACACACCACTGCTATTTCTACTTTCCCAATTATAATTGTTCTTATAATTGGTCCATCCTTTTCCTCCATGTCCCCATCTTTTCTCCCTTTTACTGCTAATTCTTTTTTCACCACTGACACCATGTTGCCCATGCCTCTCCCTTTAACGTGTTTTTTTCTTGCTTATTGCATTGTCCACACATAACCTTTCGGTAACAGCTTTTTTATTCCCTTCCAGTCCTTCTCATCTGTCCAAGCTTCACTCATCATAATCACATTCCACTCTTCTAACTCCTCCCAAAATCCTTTATTCTTGTTCTTCAAACCTGACACATTCCAGAAAGCTATTTTCACGTTTTTCTCTTCCCCTCCCTCTCCTTTCCTCTTCACTTTGTTTCCCCTTTGCCGTTTATAAACCCCTCTGATTTATTTCTAGACACTTTTTCCTCTCCCTTCCCCCTACCTTTCTCAAGACTTTTTCTTTTTTTCCTTAATTCTTCTAATTCTTCATCCCAGCACCAATCTTCCCCATTTATCCATAACCTATCTCTCCCCATCCACACCATATGGCCCCTGTTCCTCTCTACCCAAGCCCTCTGCTCTATTTGTCATCTCCTTTTCCTCTCCCTCTATGTCAGATCTTCTTCAATTCTTTCCCTTCTTCCTCTCAATAATTTTTTCTCTCCATAATTTTCTTTTTCTTCTCCTCACTCCCCACTTTTACTAGAAACATTTCTTCTTTTCCTTCCTTTGTCCCTCCTATTCTCTTGACTCCTTCTACCCTTACCTGCACTGTAATATCTGGCAAAAGATTTGTTATTTCCACTTCTCCTGTTTCACTCTCCACTTTTAATCTCTTAACTACTATGTTATTTTTCCTCTTTGCCCTTTCTTCCCCTTCTAATCTTCTTTCGATCTCACTGAGTCTTTTCTTCAATCTTTCACTCTCACGTCGGACGTTCTTTTCATTCCCTTTAACTATTTCCTCATTTTCTGTCTTTTTCCCCATATTCTTATTCCTAATTTCTAGACTGGATACCCGTTCTTCCAACTGTTTTATTTCTCTAGATCGCTGTTCGTCAACCTCTCTCTGTCTATTCTCAATGCTCTCTAGCTTACCCCAAACCTTGTCTTTCTCCTCCTTCCAACGTTTATTCCATTCTTCCCATTTTTCTCTGACCTTTTTCACTTCTCCCCTTACATCGTTTCCCTGCCTATTTATATCCCTATTCATGTCATCCAATCTCTTTCTTGTTTCCTCTCTAAACCCTTTAATGCGAGCTTCCAATTTTTCAAACATCCCCCCATCCCCCCTATCTCTCTCTGGTGTTTTCCTTTTAATTTTAACTCTCTTGTTCTCCTGGTCCCTTTCTACCTCATCTTCCCTAGCCACTCTTTTCCCTTTTTCCTCCCCTTCACTGCTAGTCCCGCTTGCCTTTTTTTGCCATTTGTCCAGACTTCTGTTCGAATCCGCGTTGACTAGCTTGTTAAGGCGCTGTAAATTTGAGGGCCTTCCGCGTTGCTTGCCCGTACCTGAGTCCACTACCCTCCCCACCCGGGTCGACTTTTCGGCACTTTCATCACCGCTGCTGTCACTGCGATCAACGGCATCCATCCCTCCACTTCCAATGCTTTCAGCAACGTCAGCTGCTGCAGCCGCTACGGTTTTCTGCTCTGTGCGATCGTCCAGTAGCTGTTGCCCTCTGGCGCCAGTTTGTGGACTTCGCATTGTCGGCATCCTACCATACCCAAAGCTCCATGAAGTTTCCCGCCTTTATTTCCTACCTCTTGCCCCCCTGACCAAGCAACTATTTTTTCACTTCTAGCCTCAAAAACTTCACACGCTCCAAATTTTCACTTCAAACCACTCACTTTCACCCTTCACACCTTTGCCTTTACTCACCCCTCTTTCTTGACACTTGATCTCCACACTTTTTGCCTTTTCTGCATCCACACTGGAAATGTAACTATTCTAGGATTGATTAAAAATTAATGTGCGGATATTGAACTATTCCATTTTTTGTTGAAACTGTATCCTGTACATTGTATTAGTTAAAACACCAATTATTGGATAGAAAATTAATTTATTTTGTTAAAAAGTAAACTTTTGGGTGGAAAATTGATATATTTTGTTAATTAGATTTTTTCCTAACATTAAAAAAACTGCAAAATAAAAAAATTGCCTTAAAATCGTCCTGATTCTTTTTTTTATAATTATTTTTTAAATCTTTTCAAATACTCACTTAAAATTAATTTTTCAAAATAAAAAATAATTTTTAATTTTCTTAGCAATCACAACCATTTTTGTTATTCTTTTTAAATATTTTACAATTCTCAAAAAGCTTAATTTTTTTTTAAATCTGAAAAAATCGACATCGATTTTCAAATTATTTGAAATAATTTCAAGTTTTAAATTAATTTTGAATCTTTTTTTTAATTAATATCGCAGCGTTCAAAGTTAAAATTTACCTCATTACAATTTTAACAATGCAAGGCTTTCTATTTTGAACCATTCTGTTGAAATTTTTATAGTTTTTAATAGTTGTTTATAATGGATTGTTATAAATGAACGGTCAATTATTGCTAATAATTAACGAAATTTTGTTGTTTTTTTTTCATGAAAAATTTTCAAATTGAGTGGGTTAAAAATAAAAATTTTTTAGACTGAAATAATATTTAAAGTCGTCATTGAAAATAATTTTAAAAACTAATATCTATTAATTTTTTAATTTTCAACGGATTCAGAATCATCTTGTAAAATCAATTATTTTTCCATTTGTAATACCTTAAATCCAATTTAAAAAATTTTATTTAAAAATTCTTTTAATTAAAAAAAATCATAATCGAAAACATATAAATTAATTTTCTATCAAATAATTCGTGTTTAAACTGATACAATGCAAAGGATAAAATTAAAAAAAAATAGAATAGTTCAAATTCCAGATAAAAACTGTGATAAACAATTGAATTGAACAAGAAAAAAACGAGAATTCAACAAAATTGTTCAATTTTCAAGGGAAAATGTGAATTTTCCACCAAGAAGATTAATATTTTTCATAAAAAAAATATTTTTCAACTTAACCAATATATACGATTAATTTTTAATCAATCATATAATAGTTATATTTTCAGATAAAGACAAATCATTTTTTACAAGAAAACTGAATTTTCCACAAAGTTGTTGAATTTTCAACCAATAAGATGAATTTTCGACCAAAAAAATTAATGATCTACAAAACAGACAAATTTTAAACAAAATACATGAATTTTCAACGAAATTATTTCATTTTAAAGTCAAAAAGACCAATTATCTACAAAAAGTTGAATTTTTAAGCGAAAAACATGAGTTTTCAATCAAAGAGTTGAACTTTCAACCAAATAGTTAAATTTGTTAAATTTTCAGTTTCAAAAATGTATTCTCAACGAAAGAGATGAATCTTCAAAGAAAAAAAAATACATTTTAACAAAGTAGTAGAACTTTTGATAGAAAACAGGACTTTTTTTACAAAATAGTTACACTTTCAACAAAATAATTTATTTTTTAACCAAATAATGGAGTTTTTATCCAAACGAGATGAATTTCAAAATCGCCAATTTGTTTAATTTCTTTCAAATGCGGATCAAGATATAAATAAGACTATTATAATGTAAAATAATTATAATATATTCATTAATAATGTGTGTGTGTGTATATAATAGTATAGATATTTATATCATTTATATTTTATACTTGCAATAACGTAACCTCAAAATATACGCATATAAAGAGGCGCGCGAAATATTCAAATCATGAGAATCGCCAGCATCGAAATCTGGAAATATTAAAATGCCAATCTCTTGATTTTATTTCAAAACAGTTAGCAGATAGAAATATAAATAGAACCGCCGAAGTATTCCGACCGGCAATCGTGCACCTTCGAGTTTTCAAATTCAGAAGAGGAGAAATGGGTTGCGCGCGCAACCCAGTCATGTACATCGTCTCCTACTATATTTCACATGGATAAGACCTGTGATAGCATTGGAGTGAACGTCGTTTCAAATCTGGGATCACTGGTTCGTCTGGGGGTGGCTCTGGGGGGCGGACGTTTTTGTGCTGAATCTTCATCATGCGATTCTTTATTGTCATTTTGTTTCAGGTAAACCTTCATTAAAATGGGGATTTATTTCGTCTAAATTGACCAAATTTTCATTGACATTTTTGTTCTCAAAATTCTCATCATAATCTTTAATAAAATTTTCTTCAGGATCACTTAAGTTTTCATTTACGCTTAATTCACTGGAACTTGGAAAATAATTCGGGCTTTCTGCGTTGCTATCTTCTTCTTCCTCTTCTTGAGGTTTTAATTTCTTCTTTTTCTTGTAAAATTTAGTTTTCTTTTTAATACTTTTAAAATAATCTGGATCAAAGTCTAAACTGTCTGATATATAATCGAGGTTAGCGTCCGTTTTTATTTTATTGTCCTTTCTTGACTTAGTAATAATTTCTTATTTTTGTCTTCCTCTCTTTTTTGGTGCAAGAGTAGGGATAAAAAAATTTTGTTTTAAATGTAGCCTGGCGTGGTCTACCTCTTTTTTTCTTAATAATAATTTCTTCTTCAATGTATTTTTCATAATTATCTTCGTTGTTTTCTTCTTTAAAGATTTTTTGAATTTTTTCTGGATGGATTCGCATTTGAATTTGGATTGAAACTTGACTGTGAGTTTAAACATGAATTAGTATTTGATTTTGAGTCATCGTTGAGGCTTTATTTTCTAATTGATTGTTTTTTCTTCGTTAGGACTTAATTTTAAAATTGATATCAAACTTGAGCTTGGATTTACGTATAAAGAGTTTGTTTCTTCATTGACTCTCATTATTTTATTATTATCTTTTTCATTTTCTTCTTTGACATCTGTGGCGTTTCTTGATAACGCGTCTGCATTTACATTCATTTTACCGGATTTATAGACAACTTCAAAATCATATTCGGTTAATTTTAATTTCCATCTTGTTTCCCTAGAACAAGGATCTTTGCAATTTTGAAACCAAACTAATGGTTTGTGATCAGTTACTAACGTAAATTTGTGTCCGTATAGATAGGGACGAAAATGTGTTACATTTTCAGTTTATTACATTAATTTAATATGAGATTTTCAAGTATTTGAAATATTTCAGGGTATTTTTTAAACTTCAAGGAATTTTTAAGAGCTATACAAAATTTCAAGAGATTTCAACAGATTTTTAAGGATTTTAAATATTTGAGGATGTTTTAAAAGATGCCAAGAAATTTTTATCTTATTTTTATAATTTTAAGTAATTTCAAAGAATATTAAAAAAGTACTTTAAAAATCTTTTAAAAAAAGATCAAGGTATCTCAAAATATTTTTAAGGTATTCCAATATATGAGAGTATTTTAAAATGTTTGAAGGAATTTTTAATTAATTACAGTAGTTTAATATGAAATTTTGAATGATATAATATATTTCAGGATATTTTAATAGGTTGCAATGAATTTTGAGTTGATTTCAATAATTTCGTATGAGACTGTAAAAGATGTGAAATATTTTCGGGTATTTTAAAAAGTTTCAAAAAGTGAAATATTGAAAAGTTTGTAGATTACAGTTTTAAAAATGAGATCAATAAAAATTGAAAGCTTCCGGAATTTTAGTTTTAAAAATTTGAAACTATGAAATATGAATCATTTTTAACTCGGTGGGATTCAAGTGTTTAAAATTTGAATTGTAAACTTAGAAGTTTTTTTACAAACAATTAGAAATCATAAATAAATTGAAAGCGTTCAAAATTCAAAGGTACGTTGTAAAAAAAATATATATGTATAAGTTTATAATTATGTACAAAAATCTTTTTAGAAATAGTTAAACTTTAACTCGAGTAATTTCTATGAAAACCTTAATTTGATAGTTTCACTAATCCACAAACATGAAAATTTTTAACATTTTGGAATTTTTCTGTTTTCTAAATTTCAGTATGAAATAATTTAATTTAGAGATTTTCTAATTTGAGATCGTAACAAAAAGTTCAAAGTATTTCAAAAGATTTTGAAGGATTTGAAAAATTTTAAAGAATTTTAAAGATTTCAAGGAATTTTCAATTGATAGGCTGACTGAGCCTATACCGCCGCGTCACTCGCGTCTTGGCGAATTCCTCGGCCACCGTTGCTAAATGGCTCGGAAAACCTTGAACTTTCAACTCGTCCCACTCAAAACCTATTTGTTTAAACGAAGTGGAAATATTTTTTAATGATAATATACACGTTAAGAAAATATGACGTGGACTCGGGTTATTATATCGGAAAAATTACTGGGGACCTTTTTTGTTCAAAATCTGCTGAAGACACTGAAAACAAATTTTTTTTCTCAAAAAATTAAATTTTTGAATTAATTGTTCAAAAAATGTTAATAACAAAAAACTGACCACTCGGACGAACAGTCACCTAAAAAATTCGGATTCAGCGGCTCAAAATACATTAAAAAAACCTTGGTGGCTCCATCGGAATTGAAAAGGCCATGAGATCATACCTGGCTCCTGGACTAATTTGTATGTACTTTATGTAGTCCGTTCGACTCGTTCCCCATAACCCCCCCCCCCTCTAAAACAATTTGCACAGAAAATGAGGTTTGCATTATTCGAATTCGATTTACTCGATTTCGAATGAACCTTTTTAGGGTTTCGTAGGAAACCCTTACGCAGTCGGTAAAATGGCTGTCGGTCTATTAGCACACCCAGCGTGAAAACCTTCAGGTCGATACCGAGTTATTCACAGAAAAAACTGAGGTTTCCATTGGAACCTATTTTTGGTTCCAAAGGAGCTGCAACAAAAAAAAACCCCCACTTGCTGAAAATGAACCCAAAACGATAAATAAGCTCGAAGTGATACCACACTGGGGATTCTAAAGGATATCAATTGTAATTGAGTCTATTTATGTAGAACGTATTTTTCTCTTTGCCAACTTGGATATTATGTTTAATTAACAACACAATATTTACCTTCAAGCACATATGTAATCGAACTCTGATGGACATAACTTAATGAAGATAATTAAATTACAAAATAATGCCAAAATTAAAGTAGATATTATTGCTTAATAAATATCATTTGCAAGTTATGTAGCAAAGTTTTCATCATAAAGGCATATTCACATGCAGGAAACTTTTCTTTTAAAGTCATCGCTCGATAACTGGAAATCGATTTCTAACTTAGCAGTCCTACTTTGCAAGCGTTTGGTTTGTAAATGCTTCTTCATGTTCTTTTCAAGAGCGATCTAAAGGAACCCTTTTGGCTCTCTGCAGGTATCCATTGGAGCTCAAGTTCTGAATGATACCAATTTTTATTTGAGCTGCAACTTTAATGAACCCCCAGTTTTTTCCGTGTTATGATTTACCGATCTCATATTTTGCATGGAGATTTGCTTTGTGTCTAATGTGAGGCAAAATAGTGAGAACTATGCAGAATATACTCATCAAAATGTTGATATGCATAGAGTGTTTTGAGAAATTAAGAGTTTCTTACTTTGTCTAAAACATGCAGAATAATTGCATGAGACGGTGATCTTAGCCAAATTTAACCGAAAGATCTTTCCATTAGAATGATATTGATTGGATACTATTTAATATTTTCATAAAAGTACTTTTCAATAACAAAAACTGGCGACACAAAATAGTAAAAAACAATATTGAAAATTTTAAGGGATGAAGTGGAGATTGTAAAAATGTTCCAACAACTTTTGCTGTGACAAACCTTTTTTGTATGTACTAAACGCTCTGTTAATTTTACAACTGAAAAAATAAAGATGAACATTCTCTTTTGAAAAAAGCGCTCACATCATTTTTTCCAATTGCATAGCTAAAATATCAGAACATCATCCGATGTCCGGTATCCGATGTTCGGTATCCAGAAAAAAAAGTTCTTAAGTTAGGAAAAAAATATTGAGTGAACTGATAAAGGTTGGTCAGTAATATAGGTATTTGAGAGTGTCACATGCACTTAATGCAAATGTCTAATTTTGGAAAAAAAGCTTTTTCACAATTTTTTTGCGCACATATGTGTAGGTTAAAGTTGGTTGATGCTCACTGTGGCAGAAGAGTTATTTGCGTCACACTATGCATGTGTGTGACTGTAAAAAATAATTCTAGGGGAAAAGTATCCGCAGGGAGTCAAAAAGTATACAATATATACTTAAGAATTTCTCAAATATGATGCAAAATTTAGTTTCGAAATCTCTTTCCCACAAATTGAAAACAAAGAATGACTTTAAAGACATTTCCCCTATAAAACACAAACGGTTTGATTGGAGATTACTGCCTATTGCAAAAGACACAATAAATCACACTGCATGTATGTGATAAACAATTTTTGAACAGGAAAGCAAGCTATCACGCTTCGCATGTGCGTGACACATTTGAAGGATGTCACGAGAGAAACATTAACAACAGTTTAAATTTTTTTAATACACTGTATTACACTCTCAACATAAAAGAAAATGGAATTTTCCACTAAAATTTTTAAAATGTTTTAAGTACTTAAATACATTTATGTGTCATCAACTTATTTGAAAAGTAATAGCGCAAAAATGAGTACGTGAATTATAGTCCATGTGCACAATTAGATAGTATAGAAAAATTATTTCGTACATGGACTTCATACGATTCGTGTGCACAATCGAATAGCATTAGCTGGTTCTTCCATATCTCGCATTTTTGAATAAATTATTATAAAAATTGTTTTAACAGTATAGATAATCCTTGTGAAGTTGTACGCCCAATATTAAAAACTAAATATTTTTGTTTAGAGTTCTGGGTACCTCTTCAATACTTCTGGAGTTTTTAAAAATGTTTTAGCAATAGTTCTGATGACTATAAAGCATTGGAAACTTACTGTTCGAAAATGGGTGGGCTAACTTCATATTCCCGCCCTCTTGTGCAAAAGTGAACTTTTTTTGCATTTCCGGACAGGAAAAACATAGTTTTAAATTTCCTTCTTTTTTTTAATCCACAGGAGTTCTGGAGTGTTCTGATTCAAAAATTCAAAATAAATGAAAAACATATCAAGAAGCAACATTTTCAAAATTGCAAAATGTTGACAAATTTATCGTTTGAATATACACCGCTGTCTTTAAGCAACAATTCGCGGACATAACTTATTTCTTTATCAGTGTTTTTAAATTGTATATAAAAATCAGAAATTGTTCTAAGCGGAATTGTGATTATTTCTGAAGAGTCAAATGGATAGTATTTTTCATTGATTTCTCATTGTTTTTCTGCATAATTTATTTTTACGTTATTTTTTTTGGAAATATTCACTTCTTAAAACTCGGTCATGTTCAACTGTTACTTCATTTGAAATTATAATAAAAATGATTGAAAATTCTAAAATATTTATTGTTATTTGACCGAGAGTGTATACTGAGTGTTCTTTAATTCCTGTTAATTTTAGACAATTTCGTATGTTAATGTTTACGCATGATTCGACTACCTTTTCTTTAATTAAATTGGGAACTGCTCCTGTATCAATTATTAATCTCACGGGATTTTTTAAACCATTTGTTGATAATGATATGTGAGGTATAGTATTTGCGACGCTTAAGTGAACATTTTCTGTTTTTTGTTCCTTTATGTTTTCCAAATTAGGGTTGGATTCATTTGATTCTTTTTTTATGCCTTCCTCTGAGCAACCGGTCTGGGAAGAGCATTGGAGTTTTGCGGATTTATTTCTTGTGGGGGATTCGATTGTTGCGGATTTTGCTATTGTTGATATTGGCTATTTTCTTTTCTTTTATGTCAATCATTAATTACGTGACCCATTTCTTTACAATAGTGGCATATTATTTTATCTTGTTGGGCGAAATTAGAATGAGACTGGTATTTATTTGAAGAAGTAGGGGCGTTTCGAGAGTCATATCTATCCCATTGTTGGCTAGACGGCTGTCCTCTCCACCTGGGTCTTTCTTGGTTATATTTATATTGACTTCCCGAAGGTTCATAACGTGGTTTGTTATTTCACCAATTGTTTTGTAGTTGAAATCGATTATTAGCTTGATTTTGAGAAAATTCGGAAATGATTGTCTTTGGTTTGGAGAACAATTAGAAAAAAATTGATTTGGGGAAAATTGTCTTTGATTTTGAAAATTATTTGGAAAAAATTGTCTTTGATTATTATTATTATTATTATTATTCACAAAATAAGGCTTTGAATAATTATTAGAATATTGTGGCTGAAAGTTATTTGTTCGATTTAATTGATTATTTTGAGGGTTTGATAACTTCATTAATAGAATACGGCAAACTGATGCTACGTGACCTGATTTTTCACAAAATTGTCATTGTGCATTTTCTCCTCTCGTAAAACGTACTTTATTTGATTTTGAAGTTACTCCTAAATAAAGGCCAGGTCGCAATTTGTTAGTTGCTAATCTTTTTTCAATTTCAATTGCTTTAGTAGCAAGTTGCGAAAATGAATTTGCTGTTCCTATTCTCATTTCTAATTCTGGTCTAAGACCTCTAATAAAATGATCCATTGCATAACTTTCTAATTCAGTTTGAAAAGTTTTTTCCGCGATTCCTTTATTGTTCATTTTATGAGCGTTAATTATTCTATCGATGATTTTTTTAATACGCGAAGCATAAGATATTGCGTTATCATTTTCCCACATCGTTTATTCGTTGTGGTCCAAATTTGGTCGTTGGATTCTTGTTTTATTTAACAGGATTTTGCGTTAGGGACCATTGATCTTCTCTTCGAAACATGATTCTATGAAATGTGAAAAGAGGACGTTATTTGTTCCGTCGAACAGAGGAATGACTTCGAGCGCATCTCGAAGTGAGATTTGCTGGTTATTAGATAACTTACTCATATTGTTTATTTCAGAGTTAGAGTTAAATGAATATAAATTGATTCCGTCAGGGTTTGTTATTATTATTTGTGGTAAAATATGTTCAATTTTATTTTGGTTATCAACGTCTTTTATTTCGATTTTTGAATTTATGTTGTTTGAAAAAATGCTGTTGCTTGCTTTTCTTGTCATTTTTGTGAATCAGAAAATGAGTCTAGAAATAAATTAACTGATTTTTCTTTTGAATTTTATTGGTTTTCTACAGGATTTCTTTCCACTGATGTTTCTGAAAATACAGCAGTGGAATTTGCTCTAAAGTTTATTCTGCAGTTTGTTAAAGTTTCATCTAAAATGGTATCGCTTCCTAATTTCTCGTTTTGTTCACAATTTGAGTTTGAGGCATAAATTACACTAGTATTTTTTAATCTTTGGACTATCGGTGAATCTTGTTTTTCTAAATTTTCTGGATTAAAGTTTAGGGCTTTTCTTGTTTTCGAGGAAAGATTTTGAGTATTTTCTACAATTTCTGCTAGCACGGGGTTTTTCTGTGTTTGATTTCTTGTTACCCGTTTTTCAAGCTTTGTGTTTTGAAACTTGAGGTTGACATTTATAATTTTTCATTTCTTAATTTAAGGACACTTTTTGATACTTGGGATTAAGTATTCACGCACATATAAATTATAAATATGGACACATACATGTAAATATAACACACAAGTAAAAATCATTGACAGGTTAGTATCAGAGAAATAAATATCACGGACAGGTTCATATCACAGAAAAAGACACATTATAGACAGGTTTATATGAGAACAAATAAGTATCAAAGAAAAGTATCAGATTGAAGTAATTCGAAGTTTGTTGAGCCCCAGTGTTTTTTCTCTTTAATTGTCAAGTTTTTTATATTTCAATTTTTTAATAGACTTTTTAATCACGCGTAAAAGAAACAGAACCAATTTTGGCATAATAGAAAAAGTAATTATTGAGAAAATATAACTTTTCTGAAATAATTGAAACAAAATTGTACACTTATTTGATTTTCTGGTAGTTTATGCAGGAGAATTTTGAAATTAATGAATGAGAAAGTTTTTAAATCATTTTTAGATTTAAATTTGATGTAATGTACACTGAAAGAAAGAAAAAAATTGTTGATTTTATTTCTGTTTTGGTAGTTTATAATTTCCAAGGCCTATGCCCCAAAATATAACGTAGCATTTTACATCCTACGAGATGTAACTTACCTTGTATTTTATTTTATTCAAAGTGGTTCCTCGTTTTAGAATCTAATTTTAAATAAACTAGAAAACTGGGATGAGGATAACTACCAGATACAATGAATAAATCAAATATGTTATAATATATAAAATAATGAATATTTATTTAAGTATTAAGAGAATTTAAATATAAAGATCAGGTTTGATAAACATTTCCTGATAAACCTCCGAATTGATTTAAATCATTTGATTCCTTGGTTTACTTACAAAGTTCCCTTTTTGTAGAAAGTGGAAAATTTTCCCTCTCGTTCCTTGAAAAGAAAATAGACCGTCCTTCTGTTGGCACCATGTATGGGTACCCGCAGGGGGTGGATGGCGCTGAATATGGGTCTGCAGGCTGAGATGGCAAGGTCAGCGTATCTGGGTTGCGTTGTCACTTTGTGGCAGGTGTTCTTGACTCGGAGTACCACACAGAATTTATTCTTCGTAGATTTTTAGATTTATATGGTTGACGGGCCAACACTGTTGGACCGGAGTTTCGGGTTTCGAAGATTCTTTACAATCTGGATTTGTCTGAGACTGAACTGAGACTGGGGTTAAGACTGAAGCTGGAGTATAATCGACTAAACAGCAACAAACTAAACTGAAACTGGAATTAAACTGATTTCTGCTTCCGAATCCGCTGTATTTATTCATAAGATGCCTTCTTAGATTACCGTAGGGGTGAGTGGTTTTAGAAGTAGGGATTCTTCTTGGTTCCAATCAGCGTTGTCAATCTATTAGGTAGAAGAGTGGTAAGACCCTATTTGTCCAATGGGCGTTGAGAATTATGGATCTGCCCATATATGGAGGATGTGGCAGTAACCATTATGCCTTACATCCCTTCCAAAATACCATGGGGGTAATTACCTTCCACTTCTCTCCTCTCATCATTACCACTTCTACTATAAATCCTTCTTTTTATTCTTTCCTGTCTTTCTTATCTTTCCCTGTTTTACATTAATTCCTCACTCCCATCACCATTCCTTCCATTGCTCTGCCCTTTTTATTCTTCCTCTTTGCATTTTCACTTGCCATTTGTAACCACTTGGTAAACTTCCCCTTACTCTTTCCCATCTCTTTTCATCTAACCACGTCTCTATCATTATGACTACATCCCATTGTGTCAAATTTCTCATAAACTCCTTATCCTTTCTCTCTAATCCTGCTATATTCCAGTAACAAATCTTCCATTCTTCCCTACTTTCGTTTCTCATCTTTTTTTCCTTCTTACTATTTCTTATTTTTCTATCTCCCGTTCCTTCCTCTTCTAGTTTCCCTGCACCTCATTTCTTCCCTTTCTTCATCCTAATCCCACCATACTCCATCTATCTGAATTCTCCCATACTTAACTCATGTACTCTTTCCCTTTTTTCTTTCCTCTTCCGCTAATTTCCTTAATTTATACTGCATCTTCCTTTCTACCCATGTCAAATCATCCTCTATTCTCTCCGGACTAGCATATAATAACCACTTCTTTGTCATCACCTCTCTCTTATGTTCCCATTTCTTTAATTTCACCAGTAACATTATCTCCCCTCTTCTCACTTCCCTACCTATATTTCGCATTTCCTCTTTCTCTACCTTAGCATCAATCCTTTTTAGTACTTCTTCTACCCCTTTCTTCAGCTCCTTCCCCTCTAATCTTATACCCTTTATCACTATGTTTGATTTTCTTTCTTCCCTCCCTTTCCTCTCTATTCTTTGTTCTATGTTTCTCAGCCTTTCCATCTCCTTTTTCCCACTCTCACCCCAACCGCAATTCCCGTTCGAGCTTTCAAGTTTCTTCATCCTACCTCTTATCTTCTCTACCTTTGTATTATTCACTTCTTCCTGCTTCTCTAGTTTTTGCTCCAATGACTCCATCCTCTTTTCCAACTTTTCCCGGATTTCTTCCCATTTATTTATTTCTTTCTTAACTTCAGCCATTTCCCGCGTAATTTCCTTCTTTAATTCCTCTCCCCTTCTCTCCTGCTTTTCTTCATAAATCCCCATTACCTCTATCATCACTTCTCTAATTTCCTTTAGTCTTTCTTCTTTCATCGACATTTCATTTTCATCTCCGCTACCGTCAGCACCCTCCTTGATATTGCTTTTCCCTACCAAACTCAGCTTTTCCGGCGGCGATCTAAACATTTTCTGGTATTTTACACTTGCCCCGATATTTTCCTTCTCTTCACTGCTTTCATGCACTAGCCATTAATGAAATTCAAATTTTCCCGCCTTATATGCTTCCCTGCCTCTACCGTCGTTGTCTGTTACTTGTCACGCCTTTCTTTGTCGCTACCCAAACCTGCTACTACCACTCCGTCAACACAGTCTTCCCACCCTGTCACAAATCTCCAAACAAACTTCCACACAAATCTGTCTCAATCCTCCAAAATATCTACCTCCCCTTTGCAATCTCACAATCCCTCAATTAGATCTCTCACCTTCACACCCTTCTACACTCTTCCACAATCTACTCAACTCAAATTTCAACAACAATATCAGAAAAACTCAGTATCAACAAATCCCACTACTTTACACTTTCATGCCGGAAACGGAAGTCCCATACAAGCTTTATTGTCTACCAAAAAACAACTATTTAAAAAAATTTTCAATTTGAAATAAATTGTATTAATTAAAATTAGTTTTTTAATACTTACATAATTTTTTTAATATTTATATTCGGGAAATTTAAAATTCAATAACCTTAGAAACTATCAGGAATTTTATTGTTCCGGACTTTTCTAATATAAGAATTTTCAATTGTCTGTAATATACTAAATATTACATCAAATTCTATAAATTTAGGAAATATTTCATACGAAAATTTAAAGAAAAAGATTAAACTACCACCGCATGGTCCTACTGTCATCAAACGTCATCTGAAAATGACACCAGTCCAAGTATATGCGCGATAAATCACACGTATGGCCATGTCTCACGAACGTGAACTAGGTGGTACATAAATATTTACTTTTTCGGCAATTTCTGGGTGTTGATACGCATTTTTTTAATGTTTAAATAAGTTTTAAAATATTTTTAAATTTTCTTTTTAAAAATTTTGTTCTTTAAATAAAAAATAAATTAAAACTTTCCCCGAATTTTCAGGCCAAAAATGTTTAGTTTCTTAAAACCTTTCCAAATTCTGAAATAGGATCCAAAACTTTATTTCAAAATCTTCAGAAATCTAAATTTTCTTTTATCTTTTAAAAATCTTCTCAATATTCTAATTATGTTTTAAGTCTTAAAATTATACTTTAAAAGATTCTAGATTTTTCCTATTTTTTTCAATCGTGCAAAATTATGAAAAATAACTTAACATTTTCCAGAATCTATTTTGGAAATTGGGTGAAATAATTTGAAAAAGTTGTAGAATATTCGCTCAAAATTAATTTTTGATAATTTTGATAATTTTCTTTAAAAATCTTGAATTCTTTTTAAGTATTCTCTTCAAATAAACTTTAAAAATAAGAAAAATGTTAAATTTTTTTATAAACTTAAGAAAACTTTTTTATCATCTTCAATTCTTTCAAAATTCTTAAAAAGCTTTTTCTTTCGAAATCTTAAAAAATCTATATTTCGCTCAACATTTGTCGGCATCGCAGCAAATAACAAACTGAAAAAATCCACTAAAATCATATTCATACAGAATGCAATCAGTCAGGTTTTCGAATAAATTTAAAATCTTTTTGCCAATTTTGAAAGGTTTTAATGAAAGAATATTCTTTAGATTTATATAAAAATTTGAAAGGATTAATTATTCAGACTTTTATTAATAGTCTTTGAAATTAATCTTTTAATTAAAAAACCTCTGTCACTATTTGGAAGATTACATGATTTTTCCACTTCTTCTACAAGATTTTAAAAAAATGCAATGACCCTGCAAAGTCTTCCAGGTTTTGTGCAAAAGAAATAATTAACTTACGTTATGCCCCATTTGTTTTCTGAATAAACATTCATACCTTTCGTAAAAAATTTTTTTTCATTAGCCTTTCGACTGAACTGTACAACAATAAATTTTTATAATTTTATTACACCAAAAAAAAAACTTTAAACAAATTATTTTAAAAAATCGGTTGTGAAAGATTTTGAATTACATGCTTGAAACATTTGTTAAACTTTGAAAGATTTCAAGAGAATGAAGGAATATTCTAACATTAATACGAAAATTTGAAAGAATTTTTGTTATATTAATTTTTTGATAAAATTTAAAAAGATGTTAAAATTTGTTTAAACATTTCTATCAATTCCGCGAAAAAAATCGGAATATTTTAAGACAAGTTTTTAAATATTTTTGAAAATTTTAAGAAAAAATCGCTTCCGTTGAAGACATTTAGAAATTTTAGAAAATTCTGAATGATTAAAAAAATAATATTCGTGAAAATTTACTAAATATTTTTTTAAAACAACTTAAAATTGTAACACAAAAAATTAGTTTTC